>NC_077227.1:601340478-601640478 GCF_027887165.1 Monodelphis domestica | reverse complement strand
ATCATTAATAAATCTCTTAAAATGTAATATTTTTATTATTAGAGATTTAAATTTTATAGTTGGTGACCAAAAGGGATGAGAAACTCTCTCAATTTTTTTAAGATAGCCTAGATAATTTTTTAAGTCATGTTTCTTCTGCCAAGACTTTTTTCCCACCATGTTCACCCTCGCAAACTCCAATTCTCTTTGGAGCTACTGTATTTTTCTTTTCCTACTTTTTTACCTGTTGCTTGCTCTCCCTATGGCTGGGCTATTTTTAGCCCAGGGACTCTTGGCAAAGAAGAGATAAACTGTTTCTCTCATCCAACTGCTTGAGTCCTTCGTTCCTCATTGCTCCTTCATTCCTCATTCCTCGCTACTGATTCTGGCATTGCTGATACTGATTCCTCCAGCCCCTGACCCCAATTGCTCATTGGGCCCTCAGTCCCAGGCCTCCATCAACTCTACTCCTGATCTCCATCCTCCGACCCATATCACTTATCCAACCCCAGGCCCAGCCCCAGGACCCAGGCTGCTGGTAGCTGCCACTGTGTCTTCAGAATCACAAACCAATTGGTAAAAACTGGGGTGTTCTTTCCTTAGGCAACAATTAGCCACCATGTGGCAGGGTAGCTGGAAGGAGGGGAATGAGGAGAAGGAAGATACACTTCCAATAGGAAGTTGATTACAAGCATGGTATATTCTATAAAAGAGCAGTGCATTGCCTATTTCAAACAGCTTCTACCATTCATGAGTGCACTGATCCTTTTACTTATCTTACCTGAGATTCAGGGGAGAAATTCATCTCCCTGCAACTCTTTGCCATTTGGGCCTGCCCAGTTTGAGATTCCTAAAACCCATGTTCTCCCTTGCTATGGGAGATCCCACAGTACTGATAAAAGGAATCTGAATGGATAGAGAAAGGAACTTTAAGAGACTGGACATGAAGATTTTAAGCCTTTTCAAACTCCATTGATTTTATGAAAGGCTCTGTATTTTATTGTACTTTGCTGATTGTTTTGTTTAAGATTTAATTTTGTTGTTTTAAGTTCATATATTAATTTATTCAATACTGTTCTGTTACACTGAATCATTTTAATCTACTGTGTTTTAACTATTAGATATACTCTGTTACCTTTCCCCTATGGATACTGAACAAAATACTGTAAAAGCCCATAAACAGGTTTTTTCCCCATTTTTTTCATTTGCTAATTGTCACATGGATGATGGATGGACTCAACCTGGCTAACAACCTTTAGAGAATTTAATAAGCTAAGAATTTAATGGTGATTCTAAGGGGTCTTCAGAAATAATTTTAATTAATTAGTGGTTTCTGAATGGATGAGTTTTTTTTAATATATTTATAGTTTAAAGAATGCTATATAAAAGGTAGAGAGGGGGCAGCTGGGTGGCTCAGTGGATTGAGAGTCAGACCTAGAGATGGGAGGTCCTAGGTTCAAATCTGGCCTCAGACACTTCCCAGTTGTGTGACCCTGGGCAAGTCACTTGACCCCCATTGCCTAGCCCTTACCACTCTTCTGCCTTGGAGCCAATACACAGTATTGACTCCAAGACAGAAGGTAAGGGTTTAAAAAAAAAAGGTAGAGAAACAAAGAAATGTTCCTACCAAGGTGTTTCTATGAATCAGAAACCCAAAAAAAGAGCTCCTGAAAAAACTCTTCAGTTTAATTTAATTCCACCAGAATAATCTAGATTTCTTGATGATATTCTAGACCCAACTAAGTTTACTTTGTTTAAAAATATATTTGCCAAGGTTGAAAGATTTGCTATATCTGTAAAAATTGTGACAAATATCCATCAATTCATAGGGCTTTTTATGTCATACAGCAACTTATATGAAATATGATAGTGGGTTTTTTGATTTTTAGAATTTCTCCATCTTGCTTAATCTAGCACCCAGGAATGTACACACCCACACTACACTGGCATGTACTACATGAGCAAGTGACAAGTCAGAAACAACTGACTGTCCCCTGGGCTGTCCTAAGCCAAGCTTGAGTCACCATTGGCACATGTGAGATGCAGGAATTGATGAAGAGAACTGCCTTTGGAGTTCTCGTGACACCTGTGAGGAGTCTGGGTGCCAGTTCAATCCTGGAACTCGAGTCTAGAGAAGCTCCCTCAGACAGCTTCCTTGAGATGGTCACATGGTGAGTGATAAGACTGACTCCCTTTTCTCTTGGCTCTCAGGGGAGTTCCCCTTGGCCAAGGCCTTGAACTCAAGGCCTGGCTCAGCCTGAGCTGGAGCAGTTTAAATTAACTCTTTTTCCTCTCTCTCTCTCTCTCTCTCTCTCTCTCTCTCTCTCTCTCTCTCTCTCTCTCTCTCTCTCTCTCTCTCTCTCTCAATTTCTTCCTCCTATTGTAATTAAATCACCATAAAATTCTATTCTGACTTGAGTGCTTCATTTGGGATTTAAGAAATTAAATACCTGGCGACCAATAATTTTTACATTCAGTCTCAACCCTAAATTTGCCCTTTACAGTTTGTTTGCTATTGTAATTAACTGGGCTATTGTAAATTTGGGGGACTTTGATACTTTTTGAATGTGCATTACATGCTGTACTACAGTTCTTTATTTAAAAAAACTGTTACTTTGTGAAAATCATTTGCTTGCACTCACAGTGGATCATGGCCAAGTTTGAAGAGGAAATGCCTCTATTTTTTTTTTGCTGAGAAACCTTTGTATTCTACCTTTTCTTAACTGACACAGTAAGCTTACACATATGTGAGATGTATATTTCTGATTTTTAAAACTTTTTTATTATTGTTTTTGCTTGCATGTGCAATATACTATTTCAGTTTTATTTTTTCTTTCCTTTTTGTATTTGAAGTACATATCACCAGTATTGAGATTTTCTTTAACTTTTTTGATTTTGCAGTAATATGAGTTTAAAATATATTTACTATAATGTCAATTCATACCAAAAAAGCTTGAGACTATAAAAATGATGCCAATGATTTCTTTTAAAAAATTATGGGACTTTGCTTAATGATTCTGTCTGATTCCAGGACAAGAGAATAGAAAAAGAGCCATTGCACAGTGCCAAAGAAGCACAAAGCTAAACTGCATAGTGCCAATTGAGCACAAAGTCAAAGAGACCAACAAATTCCAATGGGATTGAGGAAATTTTTGAGCCAAGACAAGAGGACTTGAACTTGTTTGGGATTCAAGGTTGTGGTTGTTTTGACATGTCAAAGGAAGGTCTTCCTTGTCCCACATTCTAACAAGTATCTCAAATTTGGCTCCTACCTGGCTCCTATAATTTAGTCCCTTTTCTGTCTTTCATGGTGTGGCAAGTTTTCTATAGTGCTGGCTATTAGTGGTAGTCTCTCGGTGACCGAGAATGACAATTGTCTTTGTGCATTATCATCTATTGATGTACTCTCATATGGCTTTGAAGTCCAAAGACTGAGGCACAGAGTTTGTGGCACATGGGGCATAGGACACCAGTTGTTACGGGAGGTGTGGTTGTGGCCTGGTGTAGGCGTTCACGCGCAGCGGCAAGATGTCGACGTCGTTCATCTTCAAAGATGGTGGCAGCATGGTTAATGTGTGTTCACCAGCTGCTTCTGACAGAGGCAGCGAGTTCTAGTTGCTTCGGTGTGATGCCAGCCCACTTCAAGTTTGACTTTAGCTGATCCTTGAATCTTTTCTTTGGTCGGCCTTGTTTCCTGAGTCCAGCTGACAGTTCACCATAGAATACCTGTCTTGGTATTCGCTGTGGGTCCATGTGGATGACGTGTCCAGACCATCGTAGCTGGGTTTGGAGGACCAGGACTTCGATGCTTGTGGAGTTGGCTCTGTCAAGGACTTCCTGGTTGGTGATTCGGTCCTGCCATCGGATCCTCATGATTGACCAGAGAGAGCGTTGGTGGAATTGCTCCAGCTATTTCATGTGCTTCTGGTACAGTGTCCATGTCTCACAACCATACAGGAGCGAGCTGAGGACCACTGCATTATACACTTTGAGCTTCGTCGCAGTGCTTACACTGCTGTGTTGGAGGACTTTGGAGTGCAGCCGCCCGAGTGCCTGTCTGGCCTTTTGGATCCTGGCATTAATCTCATGGTCTAGGGACCCGTCGTTGCCAATGGTGCTGCCCAGGTACTTGAAAGTGTTGATGTTAGAAAGCTGAATGCCTTCGATTGTAATGCACGGCTGGTTCGTTGGCCTCCCTGGTTCAGGTTGGAACAGCACCTCTGTTTTGCTGAGGCTGATAGTCAGGCCAAACAGTTTTGTTGCGGTAGAGAACCTGTCCACAATGGTTTGGAGATGATTTTCTTGGTGGGCCATGAGAGCACAGTCATCTGCAAAGAGAGCTTCCAGGATGAGTCTCTCCATTGTCTTTGTTTTTGCAGTCAGGCAACGAAGGTCAAATAGTGAGCCATCCAGTCGGTATTTGATGTAGACGCCCAGGTCTAGATCTATCACAGCATGTCGTAATACTTGGGTGAAGTATAGGTTGAATAGTACCGGAGAGAGGACACAGCCTTGTTTCACACCATTGGAGATGTTGAAGCAATCAGAAGTCTCTCCACCAGATAGGACTTCCCCTGTCATGTCGACATGAAAGAACTGGATCAGTTTGACGAATTTTGCTGGGCAACCGAGCTTGCTGAGGATCACCCACAATGCATCCATGTTCACTGTGTCGAACGCCTTTGTCAGGTCTATGAAGACAATGTAGAGACTCAGGTTCTGCTCAAGGCATTTTTCCTGCATTTGCCTCACCGTGAAGACCATGTCGATGGTGCTGGGATCTGGTCGGAAGCCACATAGTGATTCAGGCAGGCTCTGCTCTGAAATAGATGACAGGAGTCTGTTGAGTATAACACGGGCGAGGATCTTTCCAGCAGTGGAGAGTAGTGAGATGCCTCTGTAGTTGTCACAGGCTGTTCGTGCGCCTTTGTTCTTGTACAGGGCTACGATGGAGGCATCTCTGAGTTCTGGGGGCATGTCTTCCTCTTCCCATATGCTGGTCAGCACACACTCATAGTCCTGGCTACTGATTGGGTAAATGCATAATTGCTTAAACCACTTTAATTGTGCCCTGATTCAATGACCTGTTATAGGTTTATTTTCCTTTACTTCAAAATTTTTACACATAAGACTTTGATAGTCTATATTTCATCCACAAATTATTTTCTCTTTTATTTGGATTTTTTTTGATGTTTTGATTTCTCTGCCAATTGATTCATATACCTCATAACTCAGCCATGCACCCCTAAGTGATCCCTGTGTTTTTCAATCACCCTCTTCAGGGGAGTATGCATAATTATTATTATTTAAAATTGCAAAGTTTAAATTCTTTTTGAGAGTAATTTAAGTTAAGAAACATGCCAACTCTCCGAATCCAGAAAGTGAACTGTTTGGAGAAGGCACCATGAAGATGCCTCCACAGATCACAAACTGTACCAGAAGATCCAGAGAGAACTGTGGTGATTTGAACCGTTTGGGGTTGAATGCATTTGTTTTGTATGTATGCTCTTATGCCGAAGGGGACTGCCCCCTAACTGGCTTTTTGTCAATGCGGCTAGCAATCATTGGTTTTGTTCTCTTTTCCTCTTATCCCCAAATTACTGTAATTTCAAAGTTGCTTATGTTTACAAGATCCATTGGAGAGACCAGTCTTCCATGGATCTCAGAGGGGAATGTATAATTGAAAATCTGTTACCTTAAAAAATCACTACATTTCCCAGGAGCCCACTGTCTTCCTGACATTACGTACTTCCTATAGATAGGGGATATTAGGTGGGGACATGGAAGGTTCCACATCTTTTTACTTCCTGTCCTGAACTTGGTGGTGGTACGGCGGGTGTTTGAACTGGCTGATCAGCCATGGGCATGTGGTCTTTATTTTGTATTTTTTTATTCCTTGATTTATAATGATCATTAATAAATCTCTTAAAATATAATATTTTTATTATTAGATATTTAAATTTTACACTTCCCCACTCAAATAGCCAGCCATGAAGGTATATAGATGGTATCTGAGGAAGGATTTAAAATTGCGAGCTGAAGAATTATTAGAAATTGCCCAATCCAGCACTATTTACAAATGTGAAATATACCTCTGGAGAAGATGACTAGTTTGTCCAATATCACACATGTAGTAAGACAAGTTGGTGGAGCTAGTTGGCACAGCAGATAGAATGCCAGGTCTAGATTCAGGAAGACTCATCTTTCTGAGTTCAATTCTGGCCTCAGATACTTACTAGCTGTGTAAGATTGGGTCAAATCACTTAACCTTTGCCTCACTTTCCTCATCTGTAAAAATATGGAGAAGGAAATGGCCAACCACTCCAGTAAAGACTCCCGAATGGAATTAAGAAGAGTCAGACAATGCCAAAACAACTGAACAACAAGACAAGCAAGGAATTGAACCAAGGTCCTCTTTCTCCAAATTCAGCAAACTTTCTACTATTTTTCTATTCTCCACAAAGCCTTGCACAGGTAGAAGCAATATGAAGCTGAAACAGTGAGAGATTTGTTTTTTGTTTATTTTCCATTCCATATTCTCTCCATCTCCCATCCATTGAGGAGGCATGAAATATAATCAATCCTCTCTGGAGGTGGATAGCATTTTTCATCATGAGTTATTTGGAATTGTGGCAGGTCATTATATTGATCAATTACTAAGTTTTTCACGTTTATCTTTACAATATTGCTGTTACTGCATACACTTTTTTCCTGGTTCTGCTCATTTCACTTTCCATCAGGTCATCTAAGTCTTCCAAGATCATAACACAATATTATCTCATAACATTCATATACTTGTTGAGCCATTCCCCATTTGATGGGCATCCTCATAATTCTCTGCCACCACAAAAAGAGCTGCTATAAATATTATTGTACAAATAGGTTCTTTTAATTTTTCTTTGATCTCTTTGTATTTCAGACATAATATTGGTATTGCTGAGCCAAAGGGTATGTACAGTTTTAACTTCTGACCCATAGCTCCAAATTACCCTCCAGAATGGTTAGATTAGGTCACAGCTTCACCAAGTGTATTAGTGTATTCACTCCAGCATGTGTCATTTTCCTTTTCTGTAACTTTAGCCAACCTGATAAATATGATGAGTAACTTCAATACTATTTTAATTTGCACCTCTCTAATAATTTGTGATTTAATATATTTTTATATGCTTATTAGTAACTTTGATTTTTTCTTCTTAAAATTGCCTGTTTGTGTCCTTTGACCATTTATCAATTTGGGAATGACTCTTATTCTAATAAATTTGGCTCTATTCCCTATATATTTGATAAATGATACATTTATCTGAGGATCATGCTACAAAGATTCTCTCCAATTTCCTGATTTCCTTCTGATTTTGGCTACATTGGGATTTTTGTACAAAAAAATTTCAATTTTATGTAATCAAAATTATCCATTTTGCCTCCTGTGAACCTCTCTACCTCTTCTTTGGTCATGAACCCTTCCCCTATCAATAAATCTGACAGATAATTTCTTCCATGTTCCTTCCATTAATTTCATTATGATCTTATCCGTTATTTCTGAATTATGTGCCCACTTTGAGATTGTTCTGACATACAATGTAAAATGTGGGCCTATGGCTACTTCCTGCCAGACTAGTTTCCATTTTCCCCAGTTATTTTCATCTATTAGTGAATGTTTGCCCCAATGGTTGGAATCTTTGGATTTCTCAAACACTAGGTTATATTCTCATTGGCTTCCATATATTATGTGCCTAATCTCTTTCACTAATCAACTATTCTACTTATTATCCAATACCAAATTATTTTGATGATTATAATTGTATATGTAGTCTGAGATCTGGTTCTTCTGGGCCCTGAATGAGAGAATTATAATTAAGAGAGATCTCAGTTCAAATCCCAGCCATGACAGCAATTTTGTGTTCTTTGACAAGTTATTTAACCTTTATGAGCCTCCATTTCCTCAATTATAAAATGCTGATATAATATTTACCCAATTTAACTTGGAATATTGTGAGGAAAGCATTTTGTAAGCTATTGAAGGATGGAGCAAGGAAGGAATTGGTTTTATTCTCCTGTGTGGCAGCTGTCTTTGCTCCGATTCATGGACATAGATGACACCCATAATTCCAACCAGGCGTCTCACAAATGTGTGTTCCCAGGCACAAGGGAGGAGGAATGAGGGAGTGAGGAATGGATAAAGCATCAAAACAATATGTCCAGTGAATAGTGTGTTAAGTGTGCTATCTTATAGATGAAGGTTGGTCATAGGTAGACAACTTCCTTTAAGAGAATTATGTAAAGGAAAAAATGTATTTCATACAAAATAAAGAAAACAAATAGTATCATTGATTAACCAAGCATTTGCCTCTTACAGTAATCATTTTGCAAAGCAAGATATTTTCCAGATTCTGCATTCTGGCTGTACATTCTGCCAGGCCATGTAGGAACTGTCTCTTCGGGATGGTGATAGGGTAGAAACCCATCTCTGGCAAGTGAACTGGAGTTTCTCAGCTCTCTGTGATGACATATTATTGGCCTATGGCCTTTGGGGAGGCCAACTGTTTTCCTTCAGAATTATAAGAAAGGAACTGCTCACTCTCTTTCTTTGGCTTCGCAAATTGCTTGTTCCCTCTGAGCACAACTATCCCAATAAATAGTTGCTGCAGCTTTTACTTGATTAATATCTCTTTGACCCAAGGCATATGAGTGAGAATTTTTGAAATCTCACTGGCTGGGCAAAATCCTCTCAAACCAGGCTCACAATTCTCGATCTCCATGGAGCTACTAATAACAATCCATCCTGGGACTAGATTAGGGCTGAGTGCTCCTGGCCCTTAGTCTTAACTCTGCTTTTCTCTTACTAGCAATAACAATACTACCTTCATTTTCTGGTTCGTGACCCCCTACCTCAAGTATTCATGAGCCTTTATAAGAGGATGTTGTAGAGCTAGAAAAACACTAAAATAGTGGCAGTGGCAAATATAAGGTTGGTGAAATGATTTCAAACCAAAATTCTACTTCTTTTATTTTTCCTCTGTGTCTTTTAAAAATGAAAGGCTCTATTACTAAGAACTACGTGCCTGCAGTGATCACCCAGAACCATCATGGTGACATCAGAAACATGTTATGCCATACTAAACTTATTTCCTTTTTTGGCAAAACTACTAAACTAAAAGATTATGGGAATTCAGAGCATTCAGTTTTACAGCATTTTAACGATGTTTATATGACTAGGTTCTTATGATACTCCTCTGGAAAAGACAGAAAAATGTGGGGCAGGCCTTAGGACAACTTGTCGATGTTTGGTTGTGTCCAAATCTTTGTGGTCCACATTTGGGGTTCTGTTGGCAGAAATACTGGACTGGTTTACCATTTCCATCTCCAGTTCATTTTATGGATGAGGAAACTGAGGCAAACAGGGTTAAGTGACTTGTCCAGGGTCACACTGCTAGTAAGTTTCAGAGATCAAAAATGGAACTCAGGTCTTCCTGACTCCAAGCACAGTGCTCTGTCCACTGTGCCTTAGCTGCCTTTTTGGACAATGACATGGAAAGATTGCTAAATTTGGAATCAGAGAACCTGCTGTATCCCACCTATGCCACATAGTAACAAAGTGACTTTGATAAAGTTGCCTAAACTCTATAGGCTTCAAAATAAAAGGTTACAACTTGCTGAAGACTTGCTCAGAGGATGGTTAGCATTTGTTAGCAATAAAGTATGTTTTAATTAATTAAGGTATGTACATTAGATTTTTAGGAAAAAAAATAATACTATTGAACACTTAACAGACTACAATATAGTGCAAACATACCTTTTACATGTAGTGGGAAATCAAAAAATTCACTGACTTGCTGTACAGCCATATTCACTTTATTGCAGCAGTTTGGAATTGAACCCCCAGGATCTCTGAGGTATGCCTGTGCTCTGCTCTCAGCAGATAACAGCTGGAGTCTTGTGTTCAGGCTAGAGCACGAGACAGCTCTTAGGAAGGACTTTGGGAAGGTGAAGAGTTTCCAGAAGAGGAAAACCAGCATGGTGAGGGGGCATGAGCTCACGACATGCAAGGAGAAGTTGAGAAAGGAGGATGTTTGGTTTGAAAGAAGACAAAATTGAGGAGGGATTGTGCTAGCTGCATTTGAACATGTGAAGCCCTGTCCTATGAAAGAGGGGATAGCCTTGTTTTACTCAGCCCCAGAGGATTCCTGGATGCAAGTTGCAAAAAGGTAAATTAGGACTCTGTTGTCAGAACCAACTTTTTTACATTTAAAGATATCCAAAAAGAAAATGCCTTGGGAAATAATGAGGTCTCGCTCCCTGAAGGCCCTCAAATGAAGTCTAAAAGTAAAGCACTTGCAGAATAGCACTGTTGAACTCTGGACCCTTATTCACAAGTAGCTGCTGCCTGAAACAGATTAAACTATAATTAGGAAATATTTAATGTTCCCTAATGTTAATAAGTAAATAAATATGAATACATAAATATGTAATAAATGTTAATATTATTTATATTATATGGCATGCAATAATATAAATTATACAAATAACATTTTAAATCATGTTAATAAATAAAAATACATTACAACCTGGATAATGTTAATTTTTTGGTTTCCTAAATGAATTTCCTACCCAGGGATCTATTCCTATTTGAGTTCGACACCACTGTAATATAAGGCATGTTGTCTGGAGGATTCTTGTTCAGGTATAGGTTGGATCAAGGTCCTTTCCAACTCAGACATTCTGTAAATGTCTGAGTTGTATTTTATATATATATATATATATATATATATATATATATATATATATATATATATATATATATAATATCCTGACTCCACCTCCCATGATATGAAAACATTCTTAAAATAGCCCAGCAGAAGCCACTCGTTAGAGCACTGAGAGTGAGAATTGATAATGTAAAGAAAACAAAAGCCATAGACTCCAGGAGACCAGTGGATACAGTGACCGACCAATGGTGCCTTCAGGAGTCTTAGGATAAACCAATGTCTTCTATCTCTTGCCTGGGCTGGTGAGCTACAGGTACAATTTGCAAATGTAGTTAATGTGCTGATCTATTCTGTTTGACTCCGCTCACTTGTTAGAAGGAAGGGTTCTATTGGATACGGGGAATAATTGGGAAGTGACAAATGAGCTCGGAGTGATGTGAAAATTAGAGCACCAACGTAACATTTTAAAGGGATTAAAAAAGAAAGAGAAGAGTAAGTAGAAGGAAGAAAGGACCAGAGAAATTGAATTGTCCAGAGTTAATGAGAAAGTCAGTATAGGATTCAGGGTTGGTCTGTGTCCTGAATTTCAAATCAGTGGATTCTGCTCCCGAATCAAGGTACTACTTTCTAGCAAGAAAAAATGGACTAAGGCAGCACAGATCTCTTCCAGTCTAGCGAAAAGAGCACTGGATTTAGAGGGAAAAAATGAATTCAAATCTCCCCTCTGCTTCTTCCTTGCCTGTGTGACCCTGAGTAAGTTGCTTATCACCGTCTTCTCAATCCTACGAAATCATTCAAATCCTCAGAATAAAGGACTTACAGAGATAGTGTATTCTACTGATTTTTTGAAGTTCACTAAATAAACTTACATTCTTAGTCTCAGCTCATTTAGAGGATGCTCCAAGAGCACCTTCAAGATCCCTGCTATTGTAAGTGAGGTTTATGGGCTAGAACTTTAAAACAAACAAAAAAAAAAAACAGTCAAACCAGCAGCCTCAGTGTGGGAGTAGCCTTCTGGCTGGCTCTGCCAATGATTCTACCTGGCTCTGAGATCTGGCAAGAGGCCAATGTAGAAGAACATCAAAACAGTCCAAAAAGTATCTTCCCCCATCCTTTTAGATTTTGCGAATGTCTCATTTATCTGCTTGAACTTGGGGAGGTGAGTGAGGAAAGGGCCATGGTGTATGAGCAAGACCACTGGACCAGCGAGAGCCTGGAAGCACGGAGGCCAGATGGGAGGAGTCCATTGGTAACAGCCAAGGCAACGCTGATCCCATAGGAAGGAAGGCCAGGAAAATAAGGTCTATGGCTATTTCCTGGTCACCTCCCCCCTCCATTTCCTTCAAGAATTGTTAGCTCTGACCAGACTTTTCAAATGTAGGAAATCGGCCGACACGTGCTATGCCACTGTTAGGAACAACACTAGCACTTAGTACCAGGGTGTTGAGCAGAGGATCACTCCGTGGGTGTTTGCTGTTTTGAAAGCATGAGTCACTGTGACAAGGGCAGTGGCTCTCAGAACTAAAGGAGCAGGCTGGGGAAATAAGGAAGAATAAGGACCTTACACCATCTTGCACCATATGGCCAAATTTCAGGTGTAGATTAGGGCTAGAACCAGAGCAGAGTAGTCAGGTTGTTGCCATTGAATTAGAAGGGAACTTCAAGAAGATCTCCAACTTTTAATGCCTTCCTAACCAAGCTGACCTCTGGTTGTTTTATATTTCTCTGGTATAAACCTATATACGCATATATGCACATGTTGTCTCCTGCCTTAGATGCAGGCTTGCATTACACAAAGACCAATTCTCATTTTTGTCTTTGTATCCCTACTGCTTTACAGCACACACAGTGTGAGCTTAATAAATATTTATTGATGGACTGATGGATAATAACCTCATCACTATAGTGATGGAGAAACTGATTTGCCCTAAAGAGACTAATAGAGAAGAAAAGATCACACAGGTAATGTGTGGGACACATATCTAAATCTCAAGTTCTCTAACTTCAAATCCAATGCACATTCTACTTTGTTATTCCTCCCCCAAATCTCTGAGTGTTGATATTTTCAAAGGCAAAAATAAATTCTGAATTGAGTGGGAAGGTTTTCTCTTCCCCCCCCCCAAAGAGGTTTTGTCTTTCATTCTACTCCTGAAATCCCTTTGTTTTGTTGTCCTTCAATCATGCCCAACTCTTTATGACCCCATAATACCACCAGTGGTATTTCTGCTTTCTAATCACCAGACATAGTGTAGGGCTTTGCCCCAGGGTGCCAAAATTTAGAGAATTCTGACAGCCTTGCAGGGTTTAAAAAAACAACTAGCTCCAAACCTAGTTAGTGATTATCCTTGGTTGGAAAAGGAACTATCAGCTGAGAGACTCCAGGTGAGCTCCTTTCCTAGCTAAACTTGCTCTGCTTTCATCCTGAAAAAACTGATCCTTGATGTTCTAAGGTCTCCCACACCCCCAAATGAATGTGCCTTTTTTTTTAATTATTTTTTAGGATCATGGGATTTAAAGGAATTTTTATTTGTTTTGATATTGGCTCTCCTTATCTTGGGCTATAAGTGTAATAGCTATCCACAGAACAATGCTACTGCTGATTGTTTTTTTTAATGTCTTTATTTTATTCCAAAAACAAATTTACACATAGGTTTTCCAAAGTTACTGAATGTGCCTTTAAAAACTGATGTGAAGGCATGTGTTAAGTCAACTACTTTGGAAGCAAAAATTTCCAGCTATAATTCTGTTAACTAGATTAGCTAGAATATGAGAAAAAATAGAGAAGATAAGAAAAAAAATAAATTAAAAATAGCTTTGAAGAAGTGAAGACTATTTTAAACCAAGTTGAGAAAGCTGGAGGTGGAATGGAGAATCCATTAATCAATAAACATTATTAAGCAACACCTACAGTGCCAAGCAATGTGCTAAGTGCTGGGAGTACAAAAAGAAGCAAAAAACAGTTTTATTTAGTTTTTTCCCTCAAGGAGCTAACAACCTATTGTGGAAGACAACATACAAACAATATATACAAAGCAAGCTATAAATAATATTAATTAACAGAGGAAAGGCAAGAGAATTAAGGGTTGGGGAAGGCTTCCTGTAGAAGGTAGAATTTTAGTTGAGACAAAAAGGAAACCAGGGAAGTCAATAGGTAGAGGTGAGGAAGATGACTTTAGGCTTATTTTGTGGATCAAAATGGGTAACTTCATAACAAATAACAATTGGGCAAAACATGAAATCAAACTAAACTTCAGAAGTAGCTAGGTGGCTCAATAGATAGAGAATTAGATTTGGGTATGGGAGATATTGGATTCAAATTTGGTCTCAGACACTCCCTAGCTATGTGACCCTAGGCAAGTCACTTACCCCAATTTATTACCCCCAATTGCTTACCCCTTAATGTTGTTCTGCCTTGAAACCAATACTTAGAATCAATAATCAAGACATAACATAAGGGTTAAAAAAAAACAACTAAAGTTCAAGATTACCCTCATATCCCTGAACTCAAATTGGTTAGCTACTGATCAACTCTTGTGTCTGCTTACTGTGGGGGGAAAACTGGTGATAGTAATGGACAATGGAGGGTGTGAGAGACAACTTGTAACCAGCTGGATCAAGTGAAGGGGAGAAAGTGCCTGTTATGTTTTAACTCTTCCTTGATCATGGTAAGATTTTTGCCTAAACATTCCCAAAGAAGTAATCTGGAATCCTTTATTGGACTACTTTTTCCTCTCAAAAACATAGGCACGGGTCATTCTTCTGTCCCCTGGATCATCATTTTATTTTCATTGAATGGCAAGTTAGCTTGAAACTGAACACTGAAATCATTATGTCAGGATAGTTTCTGTATGGTGGACCACAAAATGGTTTGGCAAAGAGAAAATCTGCAATTCCATTCTGTGGTCACCCATTATTTGTGCTCCCAGACCTCAGATGACAGCCATGAGGCCAGCAGAGTTTGAGAAATTTCCCTAGATTTGCCAGGTCCTCAGCATGCAAACATGGGGGCCATGAACAGCTCTACAATTCCCACAGCAAGATAGCAATATCTGCCTGGCAAAGGTTTTCATTGTTCCAGTTTAGGATGAATGGTAACAAAATATACCTCCTGTCATATTTTAACATTCATAGAACCTTGGAGTCAGAAGGGACCTCAGAGACCACTGGTCCAGCCCATATATATATAAAAAGGCTTTTTTCAATAGCATCCCCAACAAGTAGTTGGGCAGTTATTATTTGCCTGAAAACTTCTAATGAAGGGAACCTCTTGCTTCTCAAGGGCACCTCTTTCACTTTGGAGCAGCTCTGGTTATGGGGAAGTTTTTCTTGACACCATGCCTAAATTTACCTCTTTGCAGTTTGGACCCTTTGGAGTCAGGCAACACAAATATAAACAACACAAATATAAACCCTCTTCCACTCAACCCCCCGCCCCCAACTTTCAAATACTTAGGGTCAGAGATTCTAGATTTTAAGCTGGAAAATTTTTAACTTAAAGATTGTACATGCTCTCATATCTTACAGAGGAGCAAACTGAGGTCCAAAAAGTTTAAGCTACTTACCCAAGGTCATTCAGCTCATAAATAGGTTTGAACACAGGTATTTCTGATTCAAAGTCCACTACACCATGCTGCCTATTTGAAGACAACTCTGATATTTTCCCAAGTCTTCTCTTATCCCAGCTAACCATGCCCAGTTCTTTCAATAGGTACTCCTATGACATGGGGCTCTGTCCCTTAGCAATCTTCATTTAACCTCTTCTGGAAACCATTCAGCTTGACAAAACTTTCCTAAAATGTGGTACCCAGGACTGACCACAATATTCCAACTATGGGCTGAAATCTCTTTACTGGACATTTCCCCCTTAAAAACACAGGCAAAGGTCACTCTTTTGACTCTTGGATCATCATTTTATTTTCATTGAGAAAAGCCCCAAAGTCATTTAGCTCCAATCCTTCATGGACGTTGAAAGCAAAATGTCTCTGTGTGCATGTGTATAATATCTGTATTAAAGTAAAATGAAGGCATTTGCAGTTCTGGTGAAGCATGCCATTTCAAATAACATATTTGAAAGCTCATGCCTGCATCCTAACTGCTCATAAGAAAGGAAACATTTATTTTCAGCTGTTTGATTTCATTTCCACTCAATTCTGAACACTGCTGCTTAAAGCAACATTCATCGAAAGTGACACTGCTATTAATCACTCGCACCGCTACCGTACACACACCATCTGAGGACCAGGCAACTGTGTGTTTCCAGCTCTCCCTCTGGTTCCCTCTCCCAGAGGAGGCAAGTGACCTACTAAAAAGATAATTGCATAGCATATTTCCTGTTGGAGAGCATTATTGCATCAGTCTGCTCTGAATGACGATGAAGTCAGATTGTAAGGGCGAAAGTGGCTTTAGTTCCGCAGCCACTGGCCTTTGACTTCATGGAGCCTTTGCCGCAGCCAAACTTGGTCATTTCAGCTGTGTTCCCTTGGGGGAAGGCTAGCACAAACAGAGAATGTGTTAGGAATGAGGTGATGACCCCCCACTTTGCTATTACACAGGTGATCTTTTCAAGTAGAAGCCATTGCCCTAAATAGGAACTCAGTTATCAAGTTGATCGAAAGAGCAGGACACATGGAAAGAAATCAGGAGATAGAGGTTCTAGTCTTGCCACTTCTATTCACTAGTTTGGACAAGGATTTTCACCTGTCTGGACCTTAAATACAAACAAGGAAATCTGTATGATAAGGAAATTAAATTAGATGATCATTGTCTCCCAAGTTTTGTGAACCATCTCCATTCCAACTATGGAAAACCATCATTCCTTAAATAGCTCTTTTGTTTTGTTGCTTAGTCATTTCAGTAATGTGCAACCCTTCATGACTCCATTTGGGGTTTTCTTGTCAGAGAACCTGGAATAATTTGCATTTCTCTGTATAGCTCATTTTACAGATAAGAAAACTGAGGAAAATAGGGTTAAATGAATTGCCTAGGGTCATGTAGTTAGTATGTACCTGAGGCTGGATTTGAACTCAGGTCCTCCTAACTCCTGGGCGGGTTGCTCAATTCATTGTACTACATACCTACCCCAGGTAAACAGCTATACATCTGTGTTTTATAATTTAGACAAGCTGCTAAGTGGTGAAAAGCATAGAATACTAGATTTAGAATTAGGAAGAACTGAGCTTGAAATTTGCCTCTGACATGCACTTAGCTGTGTGACTTTGTGCATAAGTCACTTAATTTCTATTAGTCTTAGTTTTTTCATCATAAAATAGGAATAATATAGTATCTCCCTCATAAGACTACTGTGAGGATGAAATGAATAACCTATGAAAAGTGCTTTGTAAATCTTAAAGTGTTATATGAACACCATTATATTATTGTTGTTGTTGATATTGTTATCATTATATACAATTATCAATAAGACAAGGAGAGGAGATAGACTGGTTGTATGAGTGTGTTTAAGGAAAAACAGATGGGAACTAGAGTACTCCACTGAAGAAAGAGCAAAAGACCTCCAGCATATTGGGTGGAACCCTTGTGGTAAACTTTGGGAGAATGTGGCATGGAATCATCCAGAAGGACAGAGCATGGATGGGTTGCACATACATTAGAGGGAATTTGTGAAATTATGAGATGGGAATATTTTGAATAATCCTCCATAGAATGAGAGGCAATGTAGGGTAATAGAGAGCTGGCCTTATGGTCAGGAAAACCCAAGTTGAAGAGCCACTTTAAAAAAAAATTATAGTAAGAGATGCTGCTTTCTAATTCAATTTCTATCATTTGGCAGCAATAGAGATATTTGTATTTGGCCAAGGTAGTATCCTGCTTAGACAACGGAGTTTTGGTTTTTTTTTGGGGGGGTTGTTACCATTTATTTCTATTTTTTACTATATATAGCATGATAATATATGTAACATAACAACAACATAATATATACATAAGTTGCCATAGGCTACACATGTGACCTTGGTCAAATCACTTAATACCTCAGTGTCCCAGGCAACTCTTTAAGATTATAACTTTGCAAAGCATGAACTGATCTTCATTAGTAGAAGGATGAAATTAGAGGTCTAGTAAAAACAAAATCCCCAAAATACCAATCAATCACAGCCTGTTCTTATACCCACTCACAGAACAGATTACTCCTAAACAAGCATCCTGGTAATCTATCTGTCAAAGAAGTCCAAGATAATTATGTGAATGCATCACAATCTAATTCCCATCACAATTAGGTAATTATGTCTTCCTTGAATTCTAAATAGTCCTATATATAGATATAGATATAGATGTAGATATAGATATAGATATAGATATAGATATAGATATAGATATAGATATAGATATAGATATAGATATAGATATAGATATAGATATAGATATAGATATAGATATAGATAACAACATATAAACAGAACTTCAAAGTCTTAATGGCAAAGTATATGCTGTGGCACTTTCAACCAGGCTGAAAGAGGTTTCAAATACAAGCCTGCTAGTAGTCTGAATGTCTGTTGACCAACAAGGGGTGAACACTAGGTGGCGAAATTTTGGATGGGGCAACCATATAAATATGACTCAGCTCCATCATTACTACTAATCATTTCTCTTTGAAACCAATGAACATGGAAACCCAAAGTGCACATATTCAAGATGGTGACCCTTCAAGTGGATACCTCACCCAAAGGAGAAAGAATAAGTGTGTGTGTGTGTGTGTGTGTGTGTGTGTGTGTGTGTGTGTGTGTGTAACTAGAAAGGCTGAATACAATCCTGAGCACATCTATTGTCTGAGGACCAATCAACTAATAATGAGAATTTTACCAAATTTTACCAAAGATGGCCATTAAGTGATTTTTTGACCACAGTAAATCAAATAAACAGCAGATTTGTTAAGCCAAGGGCTTACTCTAGAGTTGGCTTGAGCTAAAAGTATTGGCAAAATTCTATTACAAGGAATTCCCAAGAACTGTAAAATTATGACTTCTAAGGTTCCTTCTAGCCCTGCCTGTCTATGATTCTTTTATCTCTCTCCTTTTACCTACCATCAACTAATTCCTCTATTATAGATGGAAGTCTGTTACACTGAAAAGTAGAACAATAGAGATTATAAATCTTTCTGTTATACTTCAATTCAATCAATGCAAATCATGGCATATAAAAACACAAAAATGGAAACTAGCTCCTGCCCTCTAGAGGTTTACATTCTACTGAAATGTGCAGATCTGTCATTGCAACAGTTGTGGATAAATAAGACATATCCCATATCCTCAAATAGCTTATAAGCCAACAAAAGGTAGGAAAGTCAATCTGTCCATTACTTGAGGGGGCTTGTCTATCACTGTAATATCAATCAATCAATAATTACTGGGTTCTAGGCACTGGGCAAGGTGTTGAGGATAAAAAGACAAAAGTGAAAAGTTTATATTCTAATAAAGGACCCAAAATATGCACAGGTAAACATATACAAAATAAATAAAAATTAATTTTGGAGCAAGGAAAGAGAAGACCTATGTGTCTCTCTTCTTAACAAAAGCTAAATTTGATCAACAGGAATCTAGAACACCAGAAGGGCAGCTAAGTGGAGCAGAGGACATAACACTGAGCCTAGAGCCAGGGAGCCTGAGTTCAAATGTGAGCTTAGCTATGTACTAGCTATGTGACCCTGAGCAAGTCATTTGACCCTATTTACCTCAGTTTCCTCATCTATAAAATGACCTGGAAAAATAAATGGCAAACCACCCCAGTATCTTCGCAAAGAAAACCCCAAATGTGGTCACAGAGTCAGACGTGACTCAAACGACTGAACAGCAAAAAATACAATAATTATTCTTAACCTATTTAAGTAATTTAATGGACCTCATTTCTATCCTCAACTCTGACACCACACACACACCTTTGTCCTAAGCATTAGTCTTATACCTTCAAATACCTGCTGAACATTTGTCCTTACAGAATATATAAGTAAATAAAAGTAAAGTAAGTCAAATAAAGCCTATGATTTAACCTCGACACATCCAAAACTGAAGTCATCAACTCTCCCTGAAAATTCTTACTATTCTTTTCTCTCTTGAGTGCTCCAGTGCCCTGGGAATAACCCCAGGTTGCAAACTGTGGGCCAAAGATAATTCTGCACTTCTCAAATCTGAGGAATGGGAAGCAGCACAAAGCCCAGACAGAAACAAGGATTGGAGATAAGAGTCCCGCAGCACATCGGCGTTGCCATGGAAGCAGCCAGCTCTTTCCAGAGTCAATCCACCTATTCTACAGAGGAACCCGACATTATTCACATATTTCTTGCACACAGAAAACTAATTTATTCTTCAGAATTATGGCCTTGGTAATATCTGTGAGTGATGGGATGGCTAATGGTGGGATGGAGCACTGTGATGCCTGGAGTCCTCTACACACACACACACACACACACACACACACAGACACACAGACACACAGACACACACACACACACACACACACACACAAACCCCATCCTGATGAATACTAAATAGGGTTGGGGGAGATTTGGAGTAAGAAATTGTAGCTTAGCCCCAGACTCCGCCTGGCATGGGATGATGAGTTCACCAATGTATTATTTTCACACAGAAAAATTCTGAGTCATCAGCTGGACAAACCCAAATGCTCCTGCTTTTCTTTCTTTTTCCCAAGTTCCACCCAATGGGGTGACAGACGGTCATTAGACCCATGGCCAGTAGCCATGAGTCTTAGACAGAGGAAACCATGCTATTGGTCTGCTCTTCCCCCAGGGAGGCCAGGGCGCCTTCGTTACCACTCAGTTTCCTCTCCATCTCTAACAGGAGGGAAGAGGTTTTGTTCGTCCTGCCAGCATTGGCAAGCCAACAGGCTTGTGTTATCTCCATAGCAGAAGAAAGCCAAGACGGGAGGAAATATCTGTGCACCCGAAGGAAAGGGGGAAAAAGAGAGGGAACAAAACTGCGTTCAGAGCCAGGGAAAAATAACAACTAGAAACATCTTTGATGGAAGAAGGGAATGAATAACAATTTCCCAATGTCCTCCATCCCTGAGTTCCAGCAGCATGCGATTTTCTACAATTGGTGATAAATCCTGTTTTTCTTCTAGCTCTTAATTGGCAGGCTGGTGGTGCTGGCCATCAACTGTTTCTAAAAAGTTTCATTCTATCCTCAATGTAAAAGCTTCCAAATCAGGCCCCCAGCTGCCTATTACAAGAATCAGAGAGCCTAGATCTCCAAAGCCTGAAGCGGTTCTGGGGAACTCATTTACATTGGAATTTACAATGCATCTATCACTAGTCCTAGACTCTCCAACTACACTCGACTTCCTAAACTTGACAGGTTGTCTCCTACTTCTATTCATTCCCACAGATTGACTGTCCTCTATGCCCAGAACTCCCTCCTGGTCTCTACTTCTTGGAATCCAGCTCTTCCTTCAAGACTTGGCTTTATAAGAGAATTTACAGAATTTATTTATAGAATGCTTATATTATATTAATTATATATTACAGAATGTTTAAATACAGAATATTTACAGAATGCTAGAGCTGGAAGGGACCCTTGAAATCAATGTATCAGCAAGCATTAAATGTCTATCATGGACCAGGAACTACACTAAGTGATGGGATACAAATACAAAGTATAAAAACATTCTTGAGATCACTTCACCTGAGGGATGAATAAACTGAAGCCCAGAAATGTAGAATCACTTCCCCAAAATCATGCAACTCTTCAGTTAAAAAACAGGGATCTAATCTAAGACTCCAGAGGTCTAGTCTGTGTCTCCATTACTCTTTACCTTTTATTATATCAATCTGTTTACTGGCTGAATTTCCTCCTAGAAGAATTTATGTTCCTTTTATCTTTGTAGTCCCAATGTGTATATTTCACAAAGAAGGTATGAAATTTATTTTTACTTTTATTTTTAAAAATTTTAAAGAGAAGTATATAATTAATATTTGGTGGATTGAATTGCTGATTTTATTGGAATCAATCATATATGGGGCGGGGGGGGGGGGGGAATCCTAAAAGCCTTAATAGCATTAAAAGCCTTTAAAGACACTAAGACTTTTGGAACACTATTTTCAAAAAAGCTTCTTCAAGTAACAGCAACCTAAAAAGCAAAAAGCAAGTGTTTCTCTCCTTTTAAAACCTCAAGATCTTTAACATGTTTCTGTAATCTTTGACAAGATGTAACATTTGATAAATATCAAAGACCCTAGGTACATTCTAAAAGGTGTTTGTCTTCATATTTCTCAAGGCTTCTACCAAGAACACCCACATAATGCATATATGAAAACTCTCAGTTTGGTATCAATTGCTGTTTATAATTTTGCTAAACAAGATTACAACCTCAGAGTAGTTAATGTTTTAAGGCTGTTGGAAGAGAACTAATTACAGGGTGTTTTATATTAAAGACACCATTTCAACTGGCTTGCAGCCAAGTGCCTTTTCCCCCCTGGTTTAATAAAAATGGAGATTAACTGGAATAACTGAAAGTTATTCAGTTCAGCGTAGTGTTAGCATTAAAAAAAAACCCTCAGTATTTCCACTTTTTTCCCACTTTTATAATATTTGAAAATCTATATGCCATGGAGGTAGCAAGTGCTTGAGTTAGTCTACCTGGGTTCTCATTCCCCATCTTGCCAACTAATTAGCTGTGCAAATCTGGGAGAGTCATTTCCTCTCTTTAGATTTCAGTTTCTTCATCTATAAAATGAGGAAGTTGAACTAAATGTACTCAAAATTCCCTCTTCAAGTTCTAACATCTATATCTGGAGTACAGATTAAACAATTAATATCAACATTAGCAAGAATGACAGATTTTAAAAGACTGTGACTTGGAGGAGGTAAAGATGGACTACAGAAACTCTGGAGCAAATGAAAAGGTTTAAGTAGATAGAGTAGAACCTACTGGGTAGGAATCAGTTTCTGCTCTATGAACAAAGAAGAGAGTTAATGGGTGCCACCAGAACAGAGACCATTGAGTAATGGTCAGAGGAAAAAGATACATGTTATTGTGGACCATGACTCCCTATTAATGGATAGATAGATAACCTTAATTTGATATCATTTAAACAGAAAGAATTATTCTTTCTTTGTAGAACTTGTTTATTGGACCTGACCCGAGATTGTTAAACCAGACAGCTACCCAATTGTGATCCTCATGTGGAGAAATGATATTGACAGACAGAACATAGAAAGCAATGCTCAAGATTACAAAATCCTAGGCTAAAAATCAAGGGGTATGGGTGGTATTTTAATAATTGCTGCCAATGAAAGGAAAGGTCTTTAGGAGAGCAAAGTGGAACTGGGTAATGGTTAAGAACATGATGTCTGAGAATGAGATTTGGAATTCTGGTCTATATCATAAGAGACAGAAATAGAGGTTCTTGGTTAGGGAAAAGGAATTAATCTAACAAAGGCAGGTAAAAATATATATTTGCCTAGATAATTGCAAATTTCATCCAGAGAGCTTTCAATTGAAAATTGAGGGAGAAACCTACCACATAGAATATATCCGCCAAGTTTGATACCAAAGATAGTAGCAGGTATGACACAATAAAGCTATTTTGCATGCTTGTTTCCCAATGGAATCACAAGGGGGTTTGTATTATTAGAATTTTGGTCCCCAGGGACTCTCTCTCCAAGCATCCCCAGTAACTTATCTATGAAATGTACTCATGTAGGGAAGACATAAGTTGTGATGTGACCCTTCCCCTCATGCTCTTTTCCCCTGATTGTGGCTGGGAAAGCTGGCTTTACTTAGGCTTTTACTTTTGTCATTTTCTTTTTTCTACTTCAAGTGATTACTAATAAACTTTATAAAATATAATACTTGGAGTTATTGGATATTAATTTAAATTTGACACTACTGAGACTTAGACAAGTCCAGTAACAAGTGCCAGTGCTTCTGATATCTCTACAAAAATGTATAGAGTACAAATAACAAACAAGGTGAACTAAAGATTTTTTTACAAAAAAAAATGTTTTCAGTCTAATTGGGTATCATTGAGCTTGGTAAGGGCTTTAAGAAGAAAATGTCATCTCAATCAGCTATGTCTATGAATGACATGCTTTATTAAAAACTGAAAGAGATAGTATAGTCAATGGAATAGTACTGCATATAAAAATATAGTTATAGAACACATTTTGAATCTATTGTAAATAGTTAAGGACTAAAATGCTTTAGGGAAAATAATTTGGACCAATTTAAGAAAAGTTACTGAACTGTTTATACCCTTTGACCTGTAGTCTCACTACTGGATAAAAGAGGTAAAAGAAATAAACAGATTTGGCAGAGATGCCAAAATATTCATAGTAGCACTTATTTGTGGCAATAGAAGACTGGAAACAAAGTATGTGCCAATCAATTAGGTACACTGACCATATAAATCAAGGGAGTATAAAGGAGAATGTATTTATAACACTTTGTAAATTTGAAAGGGATCTATAAATGTTAGTTCTTATATATATATATATATATATATATATATATATAAATGTTATATAAATGAAATGTAATACTACTATACTAGAAAAGATGAATATGAAGAATTCAGAGAAATAAAGGTTTATAGGACTCAATGAGGAGTATGAACTATGAGAACAATATACAAAATAATGATAATGAGGCAAAAAAAATACTAAAAGGAGCTGAACTTGGATTAATTGAAATGCCAATCTTAAACTTGAAGAACCTGCCTTCCTTGTGACAAAGAAGTGGGGTACTACAGGTATAGAATGGCACATGTTATTAGAAACAGTCATCTCGGACTTCCGGTTAAGATGGCGGCTTAGAGAAAGCTAAAGTTCAGATCTCCAGAAAACCCTTCCCAACCGATCTCAAACTATAAGCTCCTAAGGCACCGAAATTCAAAACGATCAACAGCACAGACCCTGGGAACCCTCCTCCCGGACCTGGACCCGGTTCAAAAGGTACGGCTCCCCTCAAAAGCCAGAACCCGAGATCACTTGGACCTCAGGGGTAGGAGCGCAGAGTCCAAGGCTCCCGGAAGCCGCAGCCCGGCCGGGCTCAGAGAGCAGGGTCCTCGGAACAACAACCCTCAGGGCCTTCTACCCGAGTCCCAGTGAAAGTCATTGCTCCCCCCAGCAGAGAGCAGGGTCCTCGGAACAACAACCCTCAGGGCCTTCTACCTGAGTCCCAGTGAAAGTTACTGCCTGGGGCTTCCTCTGCAGAGAGCGGGTCAAAACAACAGCAACCCTCAGGGCGGGCAAGACAGCCTCACTGGCTGGATCCTGCTATCCAAGTCTCAGTGAAAGTCTGTGCCCTCGGAGCTTGGGGAAGCTGCAGCCCATCCCCCCGCAGGCCAACGAAACAGCCTCACGGCCAGCGATTCTGAAGGCAACTTCCGGAAAGCGAGCCGGGGGGAGAGTGTGGCCTCGTGGTCCGACCCTTCCATTCCAGTTCCAGTGAGGCATATTCAGTTTAACCCAGGGAAAGCTCATAGAAGGGACAATCTGCCCCGGACTAAAGCCTCTGATCACCAGACAAAGATAAGAAAAGCTAATCCTCCACATTCAGAGATGGCAGCAAACTCCACAGAAGCACAGAAGCCCCAAAATACCAAGAAAAATAAGAAGAAAGGGGCGACTCTGGACACATTCTATGGAGCCAAAATACAAAATACAGAGCAGATAGAAGAAGATATACAAGAAAATTCTCCAAAATCTTCCAAAGGAAATAGAAACTCTCCACAAACCCATGAAGAATTTGAATCAGAAATGACCAAAAAGATGGAAGCCCTCTGGGAGGAAAAGTGGGAAATAATGCAAAAGAAATTCACGCATCTACAAAACCAGTTTGACCAAACTGTAAAAGAAAACCAGGCTTTAAAGCAAGAACTAATAAAGCAAAGCCAAAACACCAAGAAATTAGAAGAGAACATAAAATATCTCACCGACAAGGTGATAGATCTGGAAAATAGAGGGAGAAGAGAAAATTTAAGAATAATTGGACTCCCAGAAAAGCCAGAAATAAACACCAAACTGGACATGGTGATACAAGATATAATCAAAGAAAATTGCCCAGAGATTCTAGAACAAGGGGGCAATACAGCCACTGACAGAGCTCACAGAACACCTTCTACACTAAACCCCCAAAAGACAACTCCCAGGAATGTAATTGCCAAATTCCAAAGCTATCAAACAAAAGAAAAAATCCTACAGGAAGCCAGAAAAAGACAATTTAGATATAAAGGAATGCCAATCAGGGTCACACAAGACCTTGCAAGTTCTACTCTGAATGATCGTAAGGCATGGAACATGATCTTCAGAAAGGCAAGAGAGCTGGGTCTCCAACCAAGAATCAGCTACCCAGCAAAACTGACTATATACTTCCAAGGGAAAGTATGGGCATTCAACAAAATAGAAGACTTCCAACTTTTTGCAAAGAAAAGACCAGAGCTCTGTGGAAAGTTTGATACCGAAAATCAAAGAGCAAGGAATACCTGAAAAGGTAAATATTAAGGAAAGGGGAAAAATGTTATCTTCTTCTTTTACTCAAACTCTCTTCTATAAGGACTACATTTATATCAATCTATGTATACTAACATGTGGGGGAAATGTAATGTATAAATAGGGGGTAAAGAAAGACCAAATAGAATAATGGTTCTCACACAAAGATTCACATGGGAAGGGGAGGGGAAGAAAACTCCTAAAAGAAGGAGAGGAAGAGAGGGGGGGGGGGGTTACTTAAACCTCAATCTCAGGGAAATCAACTCTGAGAGGGAAAAACATCCAGATCCATTGGGATCTTGAATTCTATCTTACCCAACAAGGGTAAGGAGAAGGGAAAACCAAGGGGGGGAGAGGGAGAGGGAGAACAAAAAGGGAGGGAAAGAGAGGGGGGAGGGGGAGGGAACAAAAAGGGAGGGACTAAAAAGGGAAACATCAAGGGAGGGGACAAGGGGGACTGATTCAAAGTAAATCACTGGACTAAAAGGTAGAGCCGAAGAAGAAAAGGTTAGAATTAGGGAAGGCAATCAAAATGCCAGGGAGTCCACAAATGACAATCATAACTTTGAACGTGAATGGGATGAACTCACCCATAAAACGTAGACGAATAGCAGAATGGAGTAGAATCCAAAACCCTACCATATGTTGTCTTCAAGAAACACACATGAGGCGGGTTGACACCCACAAGGTCAGAATTAAAGGATGGAGTAAGACCTTCTGGGCCTCAACTGATAGAAAGAAGGCAGGAGTGGTAATCATGATATCTGATAAAGCCAATGCAAAAATAGACCTGATCAAAAGGGATAGGGAAGGTAATTATATTTTGTTAAAAGGGACTCTAGACAATGAGGAAATATCATTAATCAACATGTATGCACCAAATAATATAGCACCCAAATTTCTAATGGAGAAACTAGGCGAATTGAAGGAAGAAATAGACAATAAAACCATACTAGTGGGAAACTTAAACCAACCATTATCAAATTTAGATAAATCAAATCAAAAAATAAATAAGAAAGAGGTAAAAGAAGTGAATGAAATCTTAGAAAAATTAGAATTAATAGACATATGGAGAAAAATAAATAGGGATAAAAAGGAATACACCTTCTTCTCAGCACCACACGGCACATTCACAAAAATTGACCATACATTAGGTCACAGAAACATAGCACACAAATGCAAAAAAGCAGAAATAATGAATGCAGCCTTCTCAGATCACAAGGCAATAAAAATAATGATTAGTAATGGTACATGGAAAACCAAATCTAAAACCAATTGGAAATTAAACAATATGATACTCCAAAACCGTTTAAAGAAGAAATCATAGAAACAATTAATAATTTCATCAAGGAAAATGACAATGGCGAAACATCCTTTCAAACCTTTTGGGATGCAGCCAAAGCGGTAATCAGAGGCAAATTCATATCCCTGAAAGCTTATATTAACAAACAAGGGAGAGCAGAGATCAATCAATTGGAAATGCAATTGAAAAAACTCGAAAGCGATCAAATTAAAAACCCCCAGCAGAAAACCAAATTAGAAATCCTAAAAATTAAGGGAGAAATTAATAAAATCGAAAGTGATAGAACTATTGATTTAATAAATAAGACAAGAAGCTGGTACTTTGAAAAAACAAACAAAATAGACAAAGTACTGGTCAATCTAATTAAAAAAAGGAAGGAAGAAAAGCAAATTCACAACATTAAAGATGAAAAGGGGGACAGCACCTCCAATGAGGAGGAAATTAAGGCAATCATTAGAAATTACTTTGCCCAATTATATGGCAATAAATACACCAATTTAGGAGAAATGGATGAATATATACAAAAATACAAACTGCCTAGACTAACAGAAGAGGAAATAGAATTCTTAAATAATCCCATATCAGAAATTGAAATCCATCAAGCCATCAAAGAACTTCCTAAGAAAAAATCCCCAGGGCCTGATGGATTCACCTGTGAATTCTATCAAACATTCAGAGAACAGTTAATCCCAATACTATACAAACTATTTGACATAATAAGCAAAGAGGGAGTTCTACCAAACTCCTTTTACGACACAAACATGGTACTGATTCCAAAACCAGGCAGGTCAAAAACAGAGAAAGAAAACTATAGGCCAATCTCCCTAATGAATATAGATGCAAAAATCTTAAATAGGATACTAGCAAAAAGACTCCAGCAAGTGATCAGAAGGATCATTCACCATGATCAAGTAGGATTCATACCAGGGATGCAGGGCTGGTTCAACATTAGGAAAACCATCCACATAATTGACCACATCAACAAGCAAACTAGCAAGAACCACATGATTATCTCAATAGATGCAGAAAAAGCCTTTGATAAAATACAACACCCATTCCTATTAAAAACACTAGAAAGCATAGGAATAGAAGGGTCATTCCTAAAAATAATAAACAGTATATATCTAAAACCAACAGCTAATATCATCTGCAATGGGGATAAACTAGATGCATTCCCAATAAGATCAGGAGTGAAACAAGGATGCCCATTATCACCTCTACGATTTGACATTGTACTAGAAACACTAGCAGTAGCAATTAGAGAAGATAAAGGAATTGAAGGCATCAAAATAGGCAAGGAGGAGACCAAGTTATCACTCTTTGCGGATGACATGATGGTCTACTTAAAGAATCCTAGAGATTCAACCAAAAAGCTAATTGAAATAATCAACAACTTTAGCAAAGTTGCAGGATACAAAATAAACCCACATAAATCATCAGCTTTTCTATATATCTCCAACACAGCTCAGCAGCAAGAACTAGAAAGAGAAATCCCATTCAAAATCACCTTAGACAAAATAAAATACCTAGGAATCTACCTCCCAAGACAAACACAGGAACTATATGAACACAACTACAAAACACTCGCCACACAACTAAAACTAGACTTGAACAAATGGAAAAACATTAACTGCTCATGGATAGGACGAGCCAATATAATAAAAATGACCATTCTACCCAAACTTATTTATCTATTTAGTGCCATACCCATTGAAATACCAAAATACTTCTTCACTGATTTAGAAAAAACCATAACAAAGTTCATTTGGAAGAACAAAAGATCAAGGATATCCAGGGAAATAATGAAAAAAAACACATATGATGGGGGCCTTGAAGTCCCTGACCTTAAACTATATTACAAAGCAGCAGTCATCAAAACAATTTGGTACTGGCTAAGAAACAGAAAGGAAGATCAGTGGAATAGACTGGGGGAAAGCGACCTCAGCAAGACAGTATACGATAAACCCAAAGATCCCAGCTTTTGGGACAAAAATCCACTATTCGATAAAAACTGCTGGGAAAATTGGAAGACAGTGTGGGAGAGACTAGGAATAGATCAACACCTCACACCCTACACCAAGATAAATTCAAAATGGGTGAGTGACTTAAACATAAAGAAGGAAACCATAAGTAAATTGGGTAAACACAGAATAGTATACATGTCAGACCTTTGGGAGGGGAAAGGCTTTAAAACCAAGCAAGATATAGAAAGAATCACAAAATGTAAAATAAATAATTTTGACTACATCAAACTAAAAAGCTTTTGTACAAACAAAACCAATATAACTAAAATCAGAAGGGAAACAACAAATTGGGAAAAAATCTTCATAGAAACCTCTGACAAAGGTTTAATTACTCATATTTATAATGAGCTAAATCAATTGTACAAAAAATCAAGCCATTCTCCAATTGATAAATGGGCAAGGGAAATGGATAGGCAGTTCTCAGATAAAGAAATCAAAACTATTAACAAGCACATGAAGAAGTGTTCTACATCTCTTATAATCAGAGAGATGCAAATCAAAACAACTCTGAGGTATCACCTCACACCTAGCAGATTGGCTAACATAACAGCAAAGGAAAGTAATGAATGCTGGAGGGGATGTGGCAAAGTAGGGACATTAATTCATTGCTGGTGGAGTTGTGAATTGATCCAACCATTCTGGAGGGCAATTTGGAACTATGCCCAAAGGGCGACAAAAGAATATCTACCCTTTGACCCAGCCATAGCACTGCTGGGTCTGTACCCCAAAGAGATAATGGACACAAAGACTTGTACAAAAATATTCATAGCTGCGCTCTTTGTGGTGGCCCAAAACTGGAAAACGAGGGGATGCCCATCAATTGGGGAATGGCTGAACAAACTGTGGTATATGTTGGTGATGGAGTACTATTGTGCTAAAAGGAATAATAAAGTGGAGAAGTTCCATGGAGACTGGAACAACCTCCAGGAAGTGATGCAGAGCGAGAGGAGCAGAACCAGGAGAACATTGTACACAGAGACTAATACACTGTGGTATAATCGAACGTAATGGACTTCTCCATTAGTGGCGGTGCAATGTCCCTGAACAACTTGCAGGGATCCAGGAGAAAAAAACACCATTCATAAGCAAAGGATAAACTATGGGAGTGGAAACACCGAGAAAAAGCAACTGCCTGAATATAGAGGTTGAGGGGACATGACAGAGGATAGACTCTAAATGAACACTCTAATGCAAATACTATCAACAAAGCAATGGGTTCAAATCAAGAAAACATCTAATGCCCAGTGGACTTACGCGTCGGCTATGGGGGGTGGGGGGGGGGTGGGGAGGAAAAGAAAATGATCTATGTCTTTAACGAATAATGCTTGGAAATGATCAAATAAAATATATTTAAAAAAATAAAAATTAAAAAATAAAAAAATAAATTAAAAAAAAAAGAAACAGTCATCTCATCCGTCGATTTTGTTTAATTCTTTCTTTATTAAGAAAATGTGTAACCTGGGATTGGTTGTGGTATTTTAATAAAAGAATGAACAGAAACAAAAGAGGAAAATGTCTTCGAAAAGGAAAGTAAACCTAATCCATTGAAATAATGAATTCCTGAACCCATTCTGGTTATTCTCTGCAGATTGAACTGGAATCAAATCCTACTTCCAACACTTACTAGTTCTGTATGTTCACATTTAAGTCACTCAGTCTAACTAACTTTCAATTAACTCATCTAAAATGAAAATTATAATATCTGCAATACTTACTTTACAGGCTTGTTTTGAGTGTCAAATGATATTCTGTTTAAAAGTGCTTTACAAGTTTTAATATCTAGATATGAAAAGAAGTGACAATTTCCCAAGGCAGGGGAGCTCTGAGTAGAAGAAATCTCTCCACCACAGCAGATTACAACCCATCTATAACCTAAACATCAAAGTTCATTATAACTGCCAGGGGTCTTCTCCTTGAATAATTTTATTTATATTTTCCCTGTTGAAGCCCTTCTCTTGTTTCAAAGTCCACTTCTACATCTATAGTGCTTTAGACAGGATAGGTACTTAAGAAATGCACTGAATGAATAAAAATACTTCACTTTTCCTATTGCCTTAGCCATCTTTGAACTCTCAGGCAAGCTCTTGATCTGTCCTCCCTCTATGACACTGACTAGGGTATGCGAGATCTATGAGTGTTGGGGTTAGGACTGAGAGATAGAAGATTAAACAGATACTGGGACCCAGACAGATATTTGTATTTTCTCTTCTGTTGGAGGTAGGTGACCAGATAGAAAGGTGAAAACATTTGTCTGAGGTTGGCCTAACATGCCAATTTGAATGAACGCTACCATCCAAGAGTTTATAGGAAAGAGGAGTTCATTCTGGTGTCAGTGAGGATAATAATGAATGCCTAAGGTAGGGCTTGTAGTAGGAGATAATTGTGAAGAAGGGAGGAGATCTGTGTTTTAATGGCAACCAAATATTATCTTGAGTGAGATAATGTTTATAAGGGGCTTAGCATCATGCTCATCCCCTTATTTGACCAATGATATCATGAGGGTGATTTGTAAATGAATTAGATTTAAGTGAGACAGAGCTGCACAAAGTCATCAGCCTCGCTATCTCTTCCAGAGTCATCCAAGTTCACTGGCATGACAAAAGTCAAGATGTCTGGTATTGACCCAGGATGAAATGGACGGCCTTGGTGTCTGATGTCTGACCAAATTCTAAGTGTTCCCCAGTGTCTGCTTCAGCTGCCTTTATTTTATGGCCACTAAAACAAAATTTTCTCATCCACCCATTCCACTGGGGAAGTCTTCATATGCTCAGGGTAGATACCACTCCTCAATTTACCAATGGGTTTGTGGTTACTATAAACCTAGTTTATCCTGTCTGCTGAGATAATTTTACTGGGGTATGGCTGCTTTGTACATGCTACAGCTTCTTAGGGCCACAGGTGAGGTCTGAGTTCCAGGTGGTAGTATTAAACACCATAATAAGTGTTTAATAAATGCTTCCCTCTCCCTTTCCCTATTGGGAAACTAGAGAAATATTTAATGATATGAGGTATTGGATGACAAAAACCTGAAAACAGGACCTTAGTCTATAAAGAAGTATAGGACAGACCACCTAGAAGGGATCTGGAGAACAGGTGAATCCATAGAATCTTCTTTTCTTCCACATTAGCTTCAAGTGACATTCACAGAGAGAGGACAAGATATTTAAAGCCCCAAATTCAAATAGTTGAATACCTATCTGCCAAACAGGATATAGGATCATAGACCTAAGCTGGAAAGATCCCTAGAGACCATTAAGGTCAGTCCCCTTGTCTGGTAAAGGAAGAAACAGTAGTCCCAGGAGGGGAAGTGATTTGCCCAAATATACACAATAGAGTCAGTATTTTAATCTACAACCTCTGGTTCCAAACCTAATGTTCCATATGTATGTGATGGTAGATGCTATAGTTCCATATGTCTTTCTTCTTTCTGAATAACTCTTAGTTTTTTTGTTCCTCTTAATTTAATTACTTCCCTATTCTATGCCTCAATTTCCCTTTCTGTACAAAGTGGCAGTCATATTAGGTGATGTATAAGGCCTTTTCCAGTTCTAAATCTTATGATCCTATGTTCACTTATATGTTTTAGTAATCTCAAGGGTGGGTTTACCCAGAGCAATTATATAGTAATAAAGAATTGTCATGTGAAACTCATCTTTTCCTGTTTTGTAATACCCAGAACAACAACTTTTCTGGGCATGAGAAAGCTGAGAAATCAGAAGCCATGTAAATCCACTCCCAAGTCAATGACTGAAGATGGATTCTGTCCTGGATAGCACACTCCTGTTCTTCAAAAATAGTTCTTTAGGAACCTTTTGAAGAGTCCTAATAAATCTGATCACCACCCAGAATTATTGAAAGAACACATAACAAACCACCACTGACACTAACATGGGAAGATTTCCAAAGCCCTTAATTATATGGTCTCATTTGAGTGTCCCTGAAAGCCTTTGAGGCAGTGAGGCATACTAGAAGAAGTCATACCAGTGAGAATACCAGGGTTCATATCCCAACTCTCCCATTTACTTCTTCTATGCACTTAGACTAATCCTTTCTAATCCTCAGTTTCAGGAGGATTAGATTGGAGGAGTTAGACTAGATGATCTCAAATGTCCTTTTTGTGACCTATAATCTCAATTTTATGGATGCTGGGACCCAGATAGATGTTTTTATTTTCTCGTCTGCTGAAGACCAGATAAAGAGGTGAAGATGTTTGTCTGGGGTTGGTCTAACATGCCAGTTTGAATGAACTAGTACCATCCAAGTGTTTATAGAGAAGAGGGGTTAATCCTGGTGTCAGGGAGGATAATAATGGATAATCTCATTAAGGCATATTTGTCTATATTCCAATACTATATATAAAAATGATAATAGATGGGTGTATAGATACCACCTGATGGCAGAAAGTGAAGACTCTTTTAAGAAGCCCCTTGATTAGGGTGAAAGAAGAGAATGTAATAGCTGGTTTGAATCTTACCATTAAAAAAAAAAGGCACCAAGATCTTGGTTACTGGTCTCATCACTTCCCAGCTCCTTGGAAGAAAAGTTATGGCAAATCTGACAGCATACTAAAAAGCAGAGACATCACCTTGCCAACAAATGTCAAACAATCCTGGGAGATAGGTCCCATGATTTTTTCAAGAGCAATGTATGATTTTGAAAGTCGGACTACAAGAAAAGCTGAGTGCCACAGAATCCAAGCTTTCAAATTGTGAGCTAGAGGAGACTTTTGAGAGTCCCTAGAACAGAAAGATCAAATCAATCAATTCTTAAAGAAATTAATTTTGAAGCTCCACTAGAAGGTGAAATACTGAAGCAGAAGCTTAAGTATTTGGGCCACATAATGAGAAGACAGAACTCATTGGAAAAGACCCTGATTTGGGGAAATATGGAAAGCAAAAGGAAAGGGATATGGCAGAGGATGTGATAGATAGCATTATGAAAATAATGAACACAAACTTGGACTGACTTTAAGATATAGTGGAGGATAGAAGATCTGGCCTGCTGTGGTCCATGGGGTCATAAAGATTTGGACACAACTCAACAATTGAACAACACAAGATAAACAGATAGATAGATAGATACCATTTATAGAGCTCCTTAAGGTCTATAAAGTACTTTAAAAATATTATCTCATTTTATCCTCATAACAATCCTGGGAAGTAGATACTATTGTTATCTAGAATTTACAGATGAGGAAATTGAGGATGATAGAATTTAAGTGACTTGGGCAAAGCCACACAGCTAGTTAATGTCTGAGGTTAGATGTTAACTCAGAACTTTCTGACTCTAGGTCCAGAAATCTGTCTACTGCCTCACTTAGCTGCCTATAAAACTCTATAATTCTGGGAATTTCTTGGACATAATACTATAAGATTCCCCCTAGCATATGGAGTTCACAATAGAGTCCCCAACAAGTCCTGCTAATTAAACTAAATTGGATATTTATAATCAAGGCAAGAATCTAGCCAGTGAGACTAAATACCATAGAAATTAAACAAGCTGCTTCCATTATAAATGTAGTCTACAAATGCAGTCAAAAAGTTTTGGGCAAGTAAATCAATTGAGCCCAGGAAATGGATGTTCTAAAATATCTAATGATCAATACAGATATACCAAGTTGTACTTCAGGGGCGTATATATACAATGCTTTATATGCAGCTTCAAGGATACGAAAATCTGCCAGAAGCAGAGCCTCCCTGACAACCTTTACAGGGTACATTATTCAAAATCCCTGAGAATGAATAAATTGATTAATATTTATTAAGCATCTAGTATGTGCAAGGCACTATGCTAGATGCTGGGGTTACAAAGACAAAAATGAAATAATGTCTGCCTTCAAGGAGCTTACATTCTACTGATCTAGGGATTCTCATGGAAATTTATATCACCCTGCTGTGAGGTAATCTGGATTATGTCAATGACAATAAAGTCCAAGAATGATACCACATTGGGAAGGTCAATGACTAGATGCCTCAATGTTTGCAATATTTGTAATAAAGAGCCTCAAGTAAAAGATGGATTGCAGAAGACATCTGTTATGATGACTCAACCATCTGGAAAAATAACTTCCAAAATATTTTCTTACGTGGCTTGGTGCCAGACTTGTTGAAGCCATTTTGTATTCTTCAAGAAGATAATGATCATCTGGCTGATATTTGCCTGTGTTATATATGTGCAATTCTAGGCCTTCACAGAAATGTAAACTGTCTTATGTTTACTTATCTGTGTGCATGTTTTAACCCCAAGGCAAATGCAGGTCCTTTAAGGGTAAGGATGGTTTTATCTCTGATTTCCCATTTTCAACAGATAGCCCAGTTACTCACTTAAAATGAGTGCTCAGATTCTAAATCCAATACACTTTCCAGTGTGGCATATTGCTGACTGAGATCCACTATCTGGCAACCTACAAGTCACTAGACAAATATCCAAATCCCTCAAGAGTTGGCAACCCATTCCAGTGCTCTATCAGAAAAAAAGAGATTTTTACTCTTCCTGTTTTCAGATGTTGTACTCAGATTGGAATGCTGACTGTCAATCAGGCACTATTCTTTAAAAGTTAAATCTTACCCTGTTTCAAAAAAGATTTCATATCTAATTTCCTTAAAGGAGGATGTATTCCATTGTTAACCTGAATATTCTACTGGGACCCAGTGCCCTTCCTTGGTATTCATTAGCACTGAAACTATGCAGAACTTAATGACTTTGTCCTTGTATATTTTTTCCTGCATCAATATTGATAAAAGTTGCTTGATTTCCCTCAAGCTTCTGTTTCTGGAGGAAGACTTGAATCACTTATCTTTTACAAATGCATGATCTCTCTTTCTATTCCATCTTGGTTTGGTTTTTATAAATTTGCATTTGGGAGGCAGCATCCTGAATCTTACACCAAAGCATCCTTACACCAAAGGCTTCTTCTCTTGATTTAAGTCTACCCATAGAAGGAAGAATCTCATCAGCTGATTGATTCATTGACTGATGCCCAAATATTGGCACTGGAGCAAGTGGGTATAGGCAATCCAGGTTCCTGCCTATTGCCAAGTCAATCAGAATCATTTCATCAAAATGGACCCATTGACTTTCATCTGCTTCAGCTCTATCATGCATGTAAAGGCCCAGCTTTAATCCCAAGAGAGAGCAAAGAATAAAGAAAGAAGGGTCTATAAAAGAAGGAAAATGAATAGTATTGGCAATACTGGCAGGACCACTGAAATCTCTCCAAACCAAATAACCTTGTTGTAGGCCTTATAATTTTTTTGAAAATTGTTTTCAAGGCTGGTTCACCTAGTCACTTATCTGTGTTCCTTTTTTTTGTTGTTGTTGTTTAATGGTGATTGGTTTTAACTCTCAGGAACAGCAGAGGTGAGAGATGTAGGCATAGCCCAGTGGGATATGGGAATAAATTTAGCCATGCAGTTAACTACAGCAAGGGCCACCTTACTGACCTTTGGAGGATATATGAAGGTGAAAGCCATCCAGTTCACACCTGCTTAAAATAGTCTCCCCCTTGTCCCAAGCAATTTCCTTGCTTTATGAAACTCTTCTCCAGATTGACCTAGTATTTGTGCCCTTCTCTCAACCTCTATTTACTAGTTTATTCTTTTAGGATTGTAAGATTTCAAGTTAAACATGTCTTAAAGATTACCTAGGTCATTCTCCTAGAAAACAGGAGCTCAGCCAGGTAAAATGACTTGCCATAGAGGTCATAGAAGAAATATGGAGCAGAATTGATATATGCAGTTATATTCAAGTTATATATATATATATATATATATATATATATATATATTCTGCATTAAGTGGCTAGCAAAATATGTGGAAGGATTGGACATCATGAAATGTTCCTTTTTGGATGGTAGTCCCACATTACTCAGCTCTCACAAGGAACTCATATACTTGATTGGTTCTATAGGTAACAAAAATGGGTCGAAAATAACTTAGCTCCCGCTAACAATAACACAAAGTCTCAGGTATTTTGATTCTAACTTGGTCTACATCCAGATGCATCCCACTATTATCTGGAATACAAAAAAAAATGAATATGTTTATTCCATGGTCATGTGGGATCCTTAGCAAGCAGGTCCCCAACAAATGAATCAAGAAATTTATCCCCTCTCTGTTTCAAGATCATTCTAATTCACTATGTTGGGCTAGGTTTTGTTCTAAAGTCAATGTCCATGCTTTCACAATTTGCCCAGAAGCATCTGTCATAGACATTGAGGACTTTTAACCAATATTTGTGGAATTTGAGTTAGTATATTTGCTTCCCTCAATCAAAATGTCCCCCTTCAATCTCTTCCAGCTAAGCTTTCCAATACCACCTGTCACAATTCCATATGTAGTCTCTGCTCTAGCTGAATAGCACTGTGGTGGCAGATTTCCTACCTTGATCCCCTTGACTATGCCATTCTCTATATTTGGAATACCCCCCTCCTTCCCATTAGAATTCTATGCTTCTTCCAAGGCTAGTACAAACCCCCACTCTCCTCCATGAAACCTTCCCTCATAATCTCTACAACCAGACATCTCTTCCTCCTCTGAAGCCTTGTAGCCCTTCCTTTGCTTACATCTGTTTATCATACGCTGGTCTGTATTCTATTTACTTTTAGACATTCCTTTTCTCTTCTCCCAGATCATAAGCTGCTCAAGGACATGTCTTTTTCTTCTTTACATCCTTCCACAGTACACAGTAAGCATAGTGCTTTGTACAGAGCAGATTGAGGGGCATTTTTGGAAATGAATTGAATGATTGTTAGCTGTGGTGACAGACCTTCCCTTGGTACAACTTTGATCATTGCTATTATTGCTTACCTTTGGATAGTTAATGCAGTGCTTCCCTCAGAACCTCATCATAAGACGGATGAGTCATGTATTATTTTCTTGATTTGGCCAGTGAGGAAATCTGAGCCTCTATTCAGAAAGGGTAGGTAACTTGTTTAAGGGCATAAGGCTAGTAAGTGGCAGAGCCATGAGTGAAGCCCAAGTTTCCTAACCACAACAACAGTATGGAGTCTCTCTAAATTAGGACTATAGTACTGGAGCTGGAAGGGATCTCAGAGATCAACTCTCTCGTTTCACAGAAGAGGACATAGTAGGATTTACATCCCTAAAGGTGACTTTCCCACAGTCACACAGTTAGTTTCAGAGGTGGGATTTGAACCTAGGTCCTCTGACTTTAGAATTAGTGCTCTTTCTCCTGAAAATAACTTTACTAAGAGTTCTTAGTGATCTTAAAAATGGTAACATCTTTAAAATGATCATTAAAATGTATATGCCAATGCCAAGAGTAGTTAGTGTATTGGGAACAAAAAGAAGCCTATGCCCTCTAGGAGTACTGGCTGGAAATCAAATTCTCTGGAGTCACTAATGTCTTAACTACAGCACCAGAAAACTCAATAGCAGTCTCATGGGCAAGTGAACTATATGACTGAAGAAACCAGAAATAATTGTGGATTAGCTAAGATATAAATGTGAGCTTTCTAGAGAAAATTTTTAGCATCTAAGAAAATAGAACCTAGACAGCAAGTTCAGGAAAAGTCTTTGATAATGGATAGAGGGGAGTCCTATCTATCATAGGAGAGAAAGAGTGAAAAGAATAACCCATAAATAAGTCATAAAAGTGTTGGAGTTAAATATACTGTTCCAAAAGGAAGACAAGGGCAAGTCCAGCCAGTAGCAAATAGGAGGGAATGAGACAACCAAGATGGAAGGAGCATACCCTCTTAGATATACATAAATATATCCAGATATGTTTCCTGATTAGAATGTCTACCATGGCCACAGAAATCCAAGGTAGAGTAAAGGGGAGCCATGTTACCCAGATCTGCCCAGATCATACCAGTCTCATCCAAGGCATGGGACTCTCTGCAGAAAAGAGTCAGTGATGCCTTTTCAGAAGAAACTACCCCTCTGATGTAAGAAACTGTATTATCTCTCTGAGGTGCCTGTCAGCTCTAAATAGTAGGGCTACAGCAACAGAGAGAAAGGATTAGGTGTGATCTCCTTTGGATGCTAAAGGAAGATGACAGACCAAACTTGAACAGATTATCTAAGAGCTAAAGGAGAAAAGGATGAGGAGTGGAGGAAGGAGGGAAGGAACCAGTTATTTATATAGAGACTTTAGAGGTAGTGTTGGGAAGATTTTTTTAATGATTGCATTGTATAAATAGATTTCTTTTCAGAAATTTATACCTAGGGAAGCAGAACAGCCTCATACTGTTTCTCAACCATTTTTTGTATTTTTTCCAAACTAAATATGATGCTATACATGGAGAATATTCAGTAAGGATCAGGAGATGGTAGGATCAGTGACAGAAGATAATGATGTTTTTGTACTGAATGGTCCAGGGAGCAGAACTCAAAGAAACACTCAAGTCATAAGTATTATTGTTTTGGTCAACCTTTTCTACTTTAGTCACCTGAAGTTGGTGATCCTGGTGCTCCATTGTGACCACCCATTGGCAAACCCTAAACTGGCAATGCTAAGCTGGCAATCCTAAGCATGGAGAGAGCCTGAGAAAACTAGGAAAGAAGTTAGAGAGGTAAGCATACTGGGTGTTTGGTACAAGTTGGGTTTTTCTGCTTAGTGGGTGAGGGCAGAGGTTAATAGAAAACAAAGAAAAGGAAGGAATTGGAGAGAGGATATGGTTTACCTTACAATTCAATATTTCTATGTAGGAGGCAGTGTTTTCTTATTTAAAATAGTCAGTATTATAGTTTATATTTAGAAAGAATTTTCACACTCATTCTACCCTCAATGTAACCCTTGTGCTATAGAAATTGTGTATGTTAATTTATTCATTCAACAAGCATTTATTAATCCCCATATGCCAGGCAATCTGCTGAGTGCAGGTGATACAAAGACAAAAATGAAATAGTTCCTGTCCTCAAAGAGCTTACATTCTATTGGAAACAAACAATATGAATGCAGAAAAAATAAACACAAAATAGATACAAAGCAGAGCATATATAGTCTCTCAGAGGATAATACTAGGCCTGGGGAGCTCCAAAAAAGGTTTTATGTAAAAGATGGTACTTGAGCTAAGCTTTAAAGGAAGTTACAGACTGTCTCAATGACAGTAAGGAAAGAGTGTGTTGGAGGAATGTAGGATGGCTTGTAAAAAGAGCAGGAATTAGAATACAGTGTATAGAGAACAGGAAACAGGCTGATTTGGTTATGAAACCGATTAAATGAAAAAATATAACATTCAGCAATCCTGGAATATAGACTGAAGTCAAACTGTGAGTCTTTGAAAGCTAAACTGAATATGATTTGGGGCTTTGGTTTTAAAATATTACTCTATTACAAAAATGTATAATATGAAAATAGGTATCAAGTGATAACACATGTATAACCCTGTGGAATTGCTTGTCAGGAAGAGGAGAGGGAGAGGAAAAAAAAATAAAACACCAAAATAAATAAATAAAAGCCAAACCAAAAAATTTGTCTTATATTTTTAGACAAGATGGAACTGTTGGAATTTCTTTAGCAAGAAGTTGACCCAGTCAGACTCAGACTTTTTATATTATTTATTTACATAATAACAACAAAACTCAAGAGGAAATGGTAGAAAGGGAAATATGATTCAAAATAACTGCAAAATACATAAAATATCCAGGAACCAATCTACCAAAGCATTCACAATACTCATATAGATTCAATTACAAAATATTCCTTAAAGAAATAAAGAAAAATGTAAATAGATAGATAAATATTCAATACTTATGGTGGGACCATGCCAATATAATAAAATTGATATAGACACTACTGAAGTTAATTTACAGTTTGAATGTTATACCAATCAAACTGTCAAAAGGATGCCTTACAGAGCTAAGTAAAATACTAACAAAATTCATTTGGAGGAACAAAAGATCGAAAACACCAATGGGAATTTTTTTTTAAAGGTAGGAGTGCAGAGTAATAGTTCTTCCAGACCTCAAACTATATTATAAAGCAGCAGTCATCAAAGTCTTTTGGTATTGGCTAAAAAATAGAAAGATCAACGGAACATGCTAGACAAAAGAGAATTCAATAATAGAATTCAATAACCTAGTGTTCAGTAAACTAAAAAGCTCAAACTACTTGGGGGAAAACACCTTATTTGCTAACAACTGGTTGGAAAGCTGGAAAGTAGTGAGTATAAATTAGGCTTAGACCAAAATCTTACATCATGTGCCACAATAAGTTCAAATTGAATATTTGACCTAAATATTAAAGATCATACCAAATAAATTACTAAAAAAAAAGAAAAAGAAAAAAAAGATCAGACCACTCTCACATCTCTGGGTAGGAGATTAGTTCTAAATGTATTTATCTCTTATTTAGGGATATAGGCAAATGCAAAATACAGGAGATAACTTTGATTCTACAAGACTGAATAGCTTTTATACCATTTATAATAATGCAATTAGGATAAGAGAAAAAGTGACCAACTAGGAAAAATTCTTTATATAAAATTCCTTGAATAAGAATTTGATATCCTAAATATATAGATAACTACCAGAAATAATTAAGCTAAAGAGTCATTCCTCAAATTTCATCATTATTGTAGCCAGTATTCATATATCATGCTAATCATGCTAAGTATTGCAAAGTACTTTATATCTATCTCATTTGAGCCTCATAACAACCCTAAGAGGCAGGTGCTTTATTATAACCAATTTAAATATGAAGAAACTAAGACAAACTGAGGTTAAAGGACTTGCCCAGGGTCACAAAATTAGTAAGTGGCCAAGGCTGGAATCAAACATAATTCTAAATGACTCTAAGCTCAGTGTTTTGTTCATTGCACTATGGTCAAAGAACATGAACCAACATTTCTCAAAAAGACAATTGCAGATTATTAACAATCTTAGGAACAGATGTTCCAACTCACTTATAATAAAAGAAATGCAAACCAAAACAACTCTAAGCTTTCATCTTATGCCCAGAAAGGCAACTAGGTGGCTTAGTGGACAGAGCACTGGGCTTAGAATCAGGAAGGCATTTTAATGAATTCAAATTTCATCTTTCACACTTACCTGTGTGACCCCTGGCAAGTTGCTTAACCCTGTTTGCCTCACTTTCCTCATCTGTGAAATGAGCTGAAGAAAGAAACAGCAAACCATTCCAGTATCTTTGCCAAAAAACTTCATGTGGAGTCATGAAGAGTGAGGCAGAAATAAGATGACTGAACAACATCATGCCCAGAAAACTAGGCAAAAGATAGGCAATGCTGGATATTAATGCATTGTTAGTGGGAAGGTAAATTAGTACTATCATTCTGGAAAGCAATTTGGAATTAGTGAAATAAAGTGGCTAAATGTCCATAACTTTTGACCCAGAGATTCTACTGTTAGTCCTATACCCAAAGAGGTCAGTGACAAAAACAAAGATCCCATAAATACCAAAATATTTAAAACATCACTTTTTGTAGTGGCAAAGAACTGGAAATGAAGTAGACACTCATTCTTGGGGAGTGGTTAAACATATTATGGCAAAGAAATGTATAGGAATATTGCTGTGTATAAGAAACAAAAATTATTATGAATTCAGAGAATCATGGAAAGTAAACAGAGTCAAGAAACTAATGTACACAATAACTGCAACATTTTTAACAACCATTTAAATGAAGAAAGCAACAATGGCAACAGTGGAAAATGAATGTTGCATGCTTATTCAAAAGAAGTTTGACCCCAGTGAAAGGATAAGATACTTCTCCAAAATCCTTTGCAGAGGTGGATGTGGGAGTCCAATGGTTTTAGAACAATTCATACAACACCAAATTATTTCAATATATTGATTAGTTTTGTTAATTTGTTTCTCTTCTTCCTCTTCTTCAAAAAATCTTTGTTATTAGGGATGGTGGAAGCTCCTCTAAGAAGGAGGAAAGAGAGGAACACCTAGAAGTGTAGATGAATAAAACAAAAGATTTCTATAAAATCTATATTAAAGGAAAAATCAGGCAGGTCTTATCCTCTTTACACTTCTATCATGTATCCTTATTTTACCAATTAAAAAACTAAGTCTCAAAATGTTAAATGATTTGTGTGAGGTCACAAAAGGCAATCAAGGCTCATGACCAAGTTTTCTGGCTACAAAGCATGGGTTTTTTCCAGAACACTACAGACTATTCCCTGGGGAAGTCTTAACCTGGTATGATGTCATCAACTTATATGAAAGACCATGTCTTTAGGCTAGGAGCCACAGGCTTAGAGTTCACCCAGACCAGAAGCTGCTGTAAACTGAAACTGGGTATCTTTGGAAGGCAAATGCTTAAGGGGGAGGATTCTAAGAAGGTGAATTAAGGAAAAAAAAAAAGTAAGTCACTTATATTCCAAGTCAAATATCCCCATCCTTTCCTGGTTGTAAGACATTCAAAACATATCCTTACACAATTAGTTCATTTTTCAAAAGAATATTTGGAGGTCACCTTTAAAGTTGGCAGTAAAGGAGGGGGAATGAAAATACGGGGAATATAATTAATCAAATTGGGTCTCTATGGGCTTGCAAAGGAAAAAAGAAAAGGAATAATGTAGCTAATAAAGAAAATGCTGACAAAGTATTAAGTGGGAAAGTGGGTAAAATCTGAGTAGGGCTCAGACATCAAGAAGGTGAGCATGGGGAAATAGTCCAGAAGAACAGACAGGGAGAACTCCGAGGTTCTCATGAATAAATACAATGCCTACTTGGTTGGCATCAAGATTCTTAATGAAGTTTGATGCTCAAAGGGAATCGCAACACTGAAGGACATTTAATTTAAGCATGATTGAAAGGAGAAAATGAAGTGGTATCAACAAACACCATTGCTACAAAAGTCCTCACATGCAAGCTGGGGTTGATGTCAGAAATGGGAAAAACCCATGTCTCAAAATAGCCCCGCACTACGCAGTGTTTCTAAGGAACACCTAATTAGGGAAAGGTCAGGAAATCGGACTGTTCCAAGTAAGCACTAGGATAGATAGGTAATAGTGTCATCAGAATATTAATGGATAGAAAAGTCTTATAAAGCTTTCCACTGGGTCATAACCAGAACTTTATCTAAATGTATTTGTTTGTTGATTAAGGAATTCTCATGGAGAAGGGGAGCTTGGTCTCAATTGGCCCCTATAAGGTCTGGGGAAAGACTTTGACTTTTGCATATGACATGTCTAAGTAATTATTGATTTCATATCTCATTTTTCATTAAATCCTATCAGCATCTTATATCTGATCTACATTTGGATGCCCTGCATTTTGCTTTCATATAGGACAATTATTGACTCAAACCTGAATGACCCAACAGAGCAATGTGAGAGTCCAATAAACAACTTAGCATTAGTTTTCAGACTGGAATTCCTTCCACATGTTTCATGTCCCTAGTTAAGTCCAACAGGAACCCTACAGTTCTCTCACTTGCAGTCCCATCCACAGTTAGGTGCTGCTGATACAGACTAATAAGATAGTGCCACATGGAGCGTGCTTATATCACAGAGGTAGGCAGGTTGGAGAGGAGGCTTGTGCTTCCGTTCATTAAATGCATAAAGCCTTTGAGGATTCTATAGGATGAAGTGCAAAATATAAATTAAAATGTCCCCAGATTTGCATTTTAATAACCAGATAGGAGCCCTTTGGAATGGGAAACAAAAACTGCGGCAGGAACATGCCACGTGGAGGGTTTCCTAAATTTAGCCACCAGATTAAGCTGAAATGCTGAAAAACACAATGCAACTGTCTGTAGTTTCCACCACAATTCTCTTTAGACAGACAGGTCAGGTCTTATAACTACAAATTTCCTTTTGCTTGAACATTATTCAGAATTTTTATAGGGCGTCTTCTGTCACAATCCACCCCGTTCACCCCCAGATACCAAAAACTTCCTTCAAGTTCTGTTTGATTCTTCAATTTCCCTTCTCAGAAACAAACCACAAAAGTAACTGAAGTTAAGATCTGATCATGACTTTTCTGTCTTTCCTCCTCCAGGTGCAGCAGGAAGACCTCAGACACTTGCAAAGGCCAATGACAGGAAAAAAAAAATCTGAGCCTTGCAAAACTTGGAGTCAACATTAGTAATGGATAGCACTAGTGGTAAGGGAAAGCTAAAGAAGTAATACTTTGGAAGGTTTGAGTGATCCTTCACCTTTAAAAACCTAGCAGATTTTTAAAAGCCTTTTCCCTGGGACTGGAGTTTCTATCTTGGAAGGTTGAAGACAGGGTTGTGGTCTTTGGTTAGGGGTCTCAGGATGGGTGTAGGATTTGTGTGTGTGTGTGTGTGTGTGTGTGTGTGTGTGTGTGTGTGTGTGTGTGTGTGTGTGTGTGATATTGACCAAGGAGGACTGTTTATCTGGAATCTTAGTCGGGCTACTGTAACTCATGGACCACTGTTATAGGATTACAGATTTAAGATTTGGAAAGAACCTGAGAGTCTAGAATCCAATGACCTCATCTGACATATAACTGCAAAGAGTAGTTAAGTGACTTATCCATGGTCACAAAGTACCTGAGGCAGATTATGAATTTGAGTCTTCCTAAGAGCCAAGTCTAATATTTTATTCCACTATAATGAGTTGCCTCTATGTCTCTCATAGGATGTCAAGTCATAAGAGACCTTAGAAGATCTTTGAGTTTAATTCCTTCATTTTACAAACCTACAGAAGGGTCATAAGGGTTGTTAGGATCAGAACTCAGGACTCCTGATTCCACTTTCATTCCACATTTCACTCCTTCATTCATAGGATAGTGGTGGAGCAAGTGAAGATTAAGTGGATGGCTACCTGCTGTGGGCAGGAGAGGAGAGAAAAGTATTACATATATTATTGCAAGCCCTAAAGTCAAAGAAAGCTCAGTCAAAGCAAAAGAAATGAGATCAATCCTGTTCATTATAAGTTCATTATAAGTTCATTATTTATTGTTGTATAATTATTGAGACTCAGAATATTTATTTATTCAGAATATTACATGACTCCCTATACTGACTAGCATATTTATGTAAATTCAGGGAGAACAAAAAAAATCCTTTCCATTTGAATCTAATTTACTTTGCCAAAAATTAAGATTTATAGTGAGTTAAAAGCAGGAGACTTGCCATAAGAGGACCTGACCTAGCTTTGAACCCTGGTCCTGCTTCTCATGTGAAATGATTCTAGGTCATTTCATTTGCTTCTTTAGACCTCAGTATCCATTTTTGTAAAATGAAACTATTGGACTAGATGCTTTTTAAGGTCCATTATAACTAAATCTATAATCTTCAAACCTGATATCAAGGAAAATGCTAAGTTCTGTAGTCAAACTACAAAAACAATGTGCAGTTTCTAAAAGTCAACAAATTAATCCCCAAGTCAAAATGTAGTTCAAAAATGGCCTCTCATAATTAAATCATGAGAGTGGTTAGGGTCTGTCTTCTCCAGGGGAACAAAACACAAAAGGCTAGGTATCCCAATCTGGATGGAAGGTCTTGCTCTATTCTTTTGCTAAAAGGTAATAGAGAAGATCAAAGAACCAAATGGGACTGAGAGGAAGTGCCCTTTGCCCCAGACATCAGATGCCTGGTCCTTTATAAAAAGCTTTTTGATGTATTTTTTAAAAGAAGCCAATTTCTACTTCTCATTATAAAGAGAACTGGTTTTTAAAGTCTGAAAATGCTTGTATTTTCATTAAGTGCACCTTCAAAGCAAATTTCATTAAAAACAGATCATATTTAGAACTTCAAGCCATGTCATGAGACCATTATTTTCTATCTTATTATCTTGTTTAAAACTGCTTCCATGTTTTGTTCTATTTTCCTATTGCCTCTATCTCTCCAAGCAAGGAAACACACTTCCTTCATCTCAGAGAGTAGAGATGGTTATTGTTGTTGTTTAATCATTTAAGTCAAGCCCAACTCTTTGTGACCCCATTTGAGTTTTCTTGGCAAAGACACTGGAGTGGTTTGCCATTTCCTTGTCCAGCCATTTTACAAATGAGGAAACTTAAGACAAACACTTGCCCAAGATCACATAGCTAGTGACTGAGCCCAGTTTTGAACTCATAAAAATGAATCTTCCTGACACCAAGTCCACCTAGCTGCCCAGTGAAGAGAGGATAGAGGACCATTTACTTTCCTACTTCTCCTTCTAACTCCCAAAACTGACTAGCATTTTTATGTAAATTCAAGGAGAACAAAGAAGATTTGTGTGTGTAAATGAGTGACATTTACCTGTCATTTATCCCTCCTGGTCCTCAATTTCCTCATCTGAAAAATGAAAGGTCTGGAGTAGATAATCTTTAAGATCCTTTCTAATTCTAACATTATAGGATTCTTCCCATGTTACCCTACTGGGTTAGATGTGATTCAGTACAAAGAGACTTTATGAAAACATTCATAGGTGATTTTATGGAAACTATGATTCAATTCAATTCAGTTCAGTAAGTGTTTATTTAAGTGCCTACTAGGAACCAGGTACTCTGTTATATGCTGAAGATAGAAAATAAAAAATGGAACTGTCCTTGAACAAGAAGTTTATACTCTATGGGGAAAAAAACATGTCCGTGATAGATAATTCAAAATACATGAAAAATAATTCCAGGGGGCAGCTGGTGGATTGAAAGTCAGGCCTAGAGACAGACGGTCCTGGATTCAAATCTGAATTCAGACACTTCCTAGCTCTGTGACCCTGGGCAAAGTCATTTAACCTTGGAATTAAAATAGAGTATTGATTCTAAGATGGTTAAAAAGAAAGTAATTACAGAAGAGGGGAGAAATGAACAACTGAAGGAATTTTTTTAAGTCCCTCTTGTAGGAGGTGGCACCTAAAGCTTTAAAGGGAAGTAGGGGTTCCCAGATGCAAAAGTAAGGAGAAAAGGCATTCCAAGCTTGAAGGACAGTCTGTACAAAAGCCAAGCCACAGAAGATGGGATGTCATGTCCGTGAAACACCAAGTAAGCCAGTTGCCTAGAACACTAAGTACATGATAGGAAGTAATATGTAACACACTTGGAAACTAGGACAGAGCCAGATTCCAAAGAGCCTTAAGAGGCAAACAGAGAAGTCTGTCTTTTATCCTAAAAGCAAATGAGAACCCTTGTCGATTTCCTTAGAGAATTGAGTCTTTGAGAGAGTGATTTGCTGGTGATTTAAAAATTATCAGATTATTTCACAAACATGCATTCTACATGAACTAATGCTCAGTCAAGTAAGCAGAACCAGGAAGTTAATCTGTGTGATGACCAAAACAGTGAAAAACAAAGAACTCGGAACTGTTATCAATGCAGCGGCAAGTCATGTCTTCCAGGGACTGGCCATGAAGCATTCCTCCTACCTTCTGTCAGAGAGATAGTGGATTATAAGTGCAAAATAAAGTCAAGACTGTTAGACATGACCAAAATATTCATTGTTTTATTTATTTGTTTGTTTAACTTTCGTCTTAGAATCACTGTGAATTGGTGTGACTTGCCCAGGATCATATAGCTAGAAAGTGTTGGAATCCAGATTTGAACCCAAGACTTCCCATCTCTAGACCTGGATTTTGATTCATTGAATCACATAGCTGACTTGATGATTTTATCTGTTTTAAACTCATTTTTATTATTTAAATTGATACAAATTTTATTTTCTCCATCCCATTGAACAAAAAAGTGGAAAAATCCTCAATACAAAAAGGTGCAGTCAAGCCAGAACAAATGATGTTACTGGTTTGAACCCAAATATCAGTTTAATTCTGCACTGAGTCACTCATATCTCTGTCAGGAAGTGGATGGCATGTTCCATCCTCAGTCCTCTGGAATCACCACTAAGTCACTGAGCTAATCAGAAGCTTTTGCTTTCAAAGATGCTTGTTTTGGTGAATAAATTATTTCTCTGGTTCTGATTATTTCATTCCTCATCATATTATAAAAAGTCTTCCCAAAGTATCTATTTTTATAATATTGACATTAAATTATAAATTATTCTCTTGATTCTCCTCACTTCATTTTGTATCAAGTCTTCCCATGTCTTCCTGAAATAATTTTTCCTCATCTTTTATAGCATAATAGTAAGAAATAAAATTTCTTTATTTAATATTTTATTTTTAAATTATGTGTAAAAAAATTATTAACACTTTTTTAAAAATTTCTGAGTTCTGGGAGGCAGAGTCAAGATGATGGCTTAGAGACAGCAAAAGTTCAAACCTCTACAAACCCTTCTTCACTGAATCAAAAACACAATGCTTTGAGGAGACTGAAAACCAAATCTAACAACATGAGAGGGCTAGGGAATCCTCCTGCTGGACTCAACTTAAAAGATAAGGCCCCCCCAAAAGCCTGAACTCTAGAACATGTGGGTTTAAGGGGAAGGAAAAAGGAAGGTCCCAGGACCCCTCCCCCACCTACAGTGCTGGCTGGAATTTCTGGGCAGGCAAGGGTGCTAGTCCAGAGAAAATACCTTGCTGGCACAGCTATGTGAGGTTCACGGTGTTGAACACAGGAGGCATAGAGGCAGCTGGAGAAGCACAGAGCAGGCAGCCTAATCCCAGCTGAGACACTTCATCTTGACCCACCCCCTTGTTGAGGTTTTGGCCTCAGGGTACAGCCAGCTTTGCAGATTAACTCTGCCCTGGCTCAATCTTATCAGTAGGGCAGATAGGAAGCCTTCAAAGGGCAGGGAAACTCAAGCTCCAACACCCCTCCCCCACATCTGACTAAGCACCAAGGGCAAAGGTTATAACAAACTACAGGAAAGTGAGAAGCCCAGCTCCTTTTCAGTTTCTGCAACCATCTGAGGAAGATCTGGCCTCAGGGAACATTAATACCATCAGCCTAACCTGGTCAATCAGCAGAGCAGAGAAGAAGCCCCTTCAGGACAGCATAGCCCAAACCCACAGATTTAGCAAATAATGAGAGGAGCAAAACTATAGGCAATTACAGGGGGCAAAGAAATAGAAAAAATATGAGTAAACAGCAGAAAAAGGAAAAAGAAATTACAATTGACAGTTTCTATCCAGGCAATGAACAAAGAACAAATGGAACAGAGGAGCATCAAAGAACACCAAGCAAAAACACAGAAACTCCAGTAAATTGGACACAGGTTTTGGAAGAACTCAAAATACAATTAAAAAAACAATTAAGAGAGATTGAAGACAACTGGGGAAAGAACTTAAAAAGCAAAAAATAAGTCATCTGGAAACATAAAACAGTGTCTTAAAAGCCAAAATTAACCATCTTGAAAATGAAGCAAAGGAGATGAAAGATCAGAAGGAGAAGGATGACCAAAAAGCCAAGGATGAAATTCAGTCTCTAAAAACTAGAATCCAACAACTAGAAGCAAATGATTTCACAAAGCAGTAGGAAGCTATAAAACAAATTCTAAAGAAGGAAAAAACTGAGGAAAATATGAAACACCTCATCTACAAAATGGAAGATCTAGAAAATAGGTCCAGGAGAGACAACTTAAGAATTATTGGACTACTGGGAGATTGTAATAGACGGTTGGTTGATGATAAATGCCCAGAAGGTAGAAGGAGGGTGAGATGGACACCCCACCTCAGTCTTCTTCAAGTGTGTCTCTCCACTAACCCTGCCTTTACTCCCCTCTAATAACTGATTTAATGGGTGAACCTCTTCCCTTGGGGAAAGAGAGAGAAATCAGTTCTCTCCCTCTTCCAATATGACAAGAAATCAATTTAGGATAACTGACAACTTTATTCTAACAAATTGTGATTAGGGGTAAGATAAGCAAGATGTCTGTAGGTTGGATTTTATAAGAAAGAGGGTAAAGGAAGTCCTTGCCTCTCTAAAATATCTTTTTCCCTCCCTCCAAAGTTGAGAGACTCAAGTTTGCCAACCTGGTCTATAAGAGATTCAGAGTTTTGTGACCCCTGGTCTATCACAGCAGCTCTAATGTCCAGACCTAGGGTGTCACAGAAGCTGTGTGAGATCTTCTTATGCTGTTCTTATTTTTTTTCAGGTTCTGCCACAATTCTTGGTATCTTTGGGGGGAAATAGTCACTAGATTCAATTTTGTGTGGTTCAGGAGAGAAATCTCTCATCAGCCTGTCACCCTTTCTGTCTCAAGACTGAGAGAGAGATCAACTGCCTCCCACCTGGAATCTCTCTTCCCTCAAGATTCCCAGCCTCCTCAACCATCCCCCACTGTGGATGGAAATCCTTGCAATTTCTTCCATGCTCTGTCCTTTAGAATCTCTGGATCATTCCTCCATCACCAGATCATGACAAAAGAAAAAGCCTGGACATCATTCTATAGGAAATTATCCAAGAAAATTGCCCCAACATTCTAGAGCAAGAGGGAAAAGTGGAGATTGAAAGAATCCACAGATCACCCCCTGTACTTAATCCTTAATTGACAACACCTATGAATGTTATAGTCAAATTCAAGAACTATCAGACGAAGGAAAAAAATATTATAAGCTGCTAAGAAGAAGTCATTCAGGTACCATGGAACCACAGTTAGGATAGCACAGGACCTGGCTGCATCTACACTGAAGGAGCAAAAGACATGGAATATGATATTCTGGAAAGCAAAGGAACTAGGTCTACAACCAAGAATTAACTACACAGCAAAATTGTCTATATTCTTGTAGGAGAAAATATGGTCATTTAATAAAATAGAAGACTTCCAAGCATTCATAAAGAAAAGACTGGACTTGAACAGAAAATTTGACGTCCAATAGAGAATCACCAAAAGGTAATCAAGAAAGGGGAAAACAAAACAAAACAAAACAAAACAAAACCTTTTTTAAGAAACCCAATAAGTTAAAATGCTTTGTATCCCTACAAGAAAAGAAGACATTGGTAACTCTTAAAAATTGTTATTATCACCTGGGTAGCTAGAAGAATTATATTTAGAGGGAACAGTGACAAACTGTATAGGATGAAATGCCAAGACATATACATATATATCTAAGAATGCATGCATATATATATATATATATATATATATATATATATAACTAGAGGTAAAAAAAGAGTTTAATACTAAGAGAAATGGGAAAAGAAACAAAATGGGTTAACTTTATATCTCATAAAGAAGCAAATGGCAGGAGTGGGGAAGAACACCAATACACTGAAAGGGTAAAGAGGTTGAAGGCAGTAAATACTTAATTTTTGCATGCTTTGAAATTGACTCAAAGAGTATATCCATTGGGGAGGGAAGTAATACACAGGAGGGAGAGCATGGGGGGGTAGATTAAAAAAACCCTAATGAAAATAAAAGAAAAATAAGAGGAGAATAAGAAGGCGGGATAGAAAGGGAGTAAAATAAGGGTGAGAAATAAGGGGACTGATTAAAAACAAAACACTGGTATAGAAGGAAATAGTGAAAGAAGAAAGGGCAGGACTATGAGTGGAAATCAAAATGTTGGGAAATACACAGCTAGTAATCATAACTCTGAATGTGAATGGAATGAACTCACCCATAAAACACAATCAAATAGCAGAATAGATTAGAAACCATAATCCTACCATATGTCATCTACAAGAAACACACATGAGGAAGGTAGACACACACACAGGGTAAAGGTAAGTGAATAGAGCAAAATCTATTGGGTAATAACTGAGAAAAAGAAGGCAGGAGTCACAATCACGATATCTGACAAATCCAAAGTAAAAATAGATCTAGTTAAAAAAGATAGGGAAGGTAATTACATCCTGATAAAAGGCAGTATAGACAAGGAGGAAATATCAATACTCAACATGCATGCTCCATAGCATCCAAATTTCTAAAGGAAAAACTAGTGGAGTTCAAGGATGAAATAGTAAAACTATACTAGTGGGAGACCTGAACCTTCCTCTATCAAATCTAGACAAATCAAAGCAAAAAATAAGAAAAAGGTAAGAGATATGAATGAAATCTTAGAAAAATTAGAGTTAGTAGATATGTAGAGAAAAATAAAAAAGGACAAAAAGGAAAATACCTTATTTTCAGTAGCACATAGTATATTCACAAAAATTGACCATGTATTAGGGCATAAAAACATTGCAAACAAGTGCAAAAGAGCAAAAATAATAAACGCAACCTTCTCAGATCATAATGCAACAAAAATAATAATTAGTAAGGGTACATGGAGAGGCAAATCAAAAATTAATTGGAAATTAAATAATATGATTCTCCAAAATCAGTTAAAGAACAAATGATAGAAATAATTAATAATTTCCTTGAATAAAATGACAATGATGTGACATCCTTTCAAAATCTATGGGATGCATGAATTTACAGACACAGAATAGTATACATGTCAGATCTGTGGGAAAGGAAAAATTTTAAGACTAAGCAAGAGATAGAAAAAATTACAAAATATAAAATAAATATTTTTATAACATTAAACTAAAAAGGGTTTGTACAAGCAAAGCCAATGCAACCAAAATTAGAAAGGAAGCAACAAATTAGGGGGAAAATCTTCATAACAAAAACCTCTGACAAAGGTCTAATTACTCAAATTTATAAAGAGCTAAATCAATTGTACAAAAATGCCAAGCCATTTCTGAATTGATAAATGGGCAACAGACATGAATAGGCAAATTTCAGATAAAGAAATAAAAACTATTAATAAGCATATGAAAAAGTGTTCTAAATCAGAGAAACGCAAATTGAACCAATTCTGAGGTACCACCTCACACCCAATAGATTGGCTAACATTACAGCAAAGGAAAGTAATGAATGTTGGAGGGGATGTGGCAAAATTGGGACATTAATGAATTGCTGGTGGAGTTGTGAATTGATCCAACCATTCTGGAGGGCAATTTGGAACTATGCCGAAAAAGCACTAAAAGACTGTGTGCCCTTTGACCCAGCCATAGCACTTCTGGGTTTATACCCCAAAGAGATAATAAGGAAAAAGACTTGTACAAGAATATTCATAGCTGCGCTCTTTGTGATGGCAAAAAATTGGAAAATGAGGGGATGCCCTTTGATTGGGGAATGGCTGAACAATTTGTGGTATCTGTTGGTAATGTAATACTGTTGTGCTCAAATGAATAATGAACTTGAGGACTTGCATGTGAACTAGAAAGAGACCTCCAGGAATTGATGCAGAGTGAAAAGAGTAGAAGCAGGAGAACATTATACACAGAGTCTGATACACTGTGGTACAATCGAATGTAATGGACTTCTCTACTAGCAGCAATGCAATGATCCAGGACAATTCTGAAGGATTTATGAGAAAGAACACTATCCATATTCAGAGGAAGAACTGTGGGAGTAGAAACACAGAAGAAAAAGAACTGCTTGATCACAAGGGTAAATGGGGATTTGATTGGGGATGTAAACTCTAAATGATCCCTAGTGTAAATATCAACAACATGGAAATAGATTCTGATCAAGGACACAGGTAAAACCCAGTGGAATTGCATGTCAGCTACAGGAGGGAGAGGTGAAGAGGAGGGAAGGAACATAATTCTTGTAACCAGGGGGAAATGTTCTAAATTGACCAATTAAATAACTTTTTAAAAATTAAAATAAAATAAAAATTTTTGAGTTCCAAATTTTCTCTCTCCCCCATCTGAGACAGCAATCAAATAAATATGTTATGCATGGACAACCATGCAAAACATAAGGACATTGTACTTCTTACAGCATATTTACAAAACATGATGAGGAACAATGAGTGAAGTTACAAGAAAGCAATTTTAGGCTTTAGGTTCTGAAAACCTTTCTAAGAATTACAGTTGGCCAAGATTGGGATAGGCTACTCTAGGAGGTAGTAGATTCCTTTTCACTGGAGGTCTTCAAGAAGAGTTGAATAATCACTTGTTGGATAAGTAATCATGGGAATTCCTATTTAGGCATTGGTTGATTGAGGGAGGTGCTAGGATGTCTTCAAATAATAATACCAAGACCAGTCCTCTATCCTCCAAGCCATTCTGCTTTTAACCTTTTTAATATCAAGCCCAAAGGTGACAGATGTATCTCAAAATATGCTGCTGTTGTTTTTTCAGCTGTTTCTGACTTTTTATGATCCCATTTGGGGTTTTCTTAGTGGTGAAGATCCTGGAATCATTTGCTATTTCCTTCTCCAGCTCATTTTACATATGAAGAAGTGAGGCCAACACTTGCCCAGGATCACACAACTAGCAATTGTCTAAGTCTGGATTTGAATTCAGGAAAATAGGTAATCCTGGCTATAGGTCTAAAACTCTATCTACAGCAATTCCTAGCTGCTCCAAAATATGCCACCTTCTCTTAATTAGTGTCTGTGGATGTTACCTGGCAGTTTGTCAGAATTTCATCCTATGTTCAGCTTGAGCCATCTCTTGACGTATCGAATTCCATAAAACTGGCTTTTCTTCAATTTGTCCCATATTTACTAAGAATCATAAACATCCAGACCCAGAAAGGGCCTTGGAGGTCACTTGGTCAACTCTTCTATTTCCAGATTAAGCAACTGAAGCCCAGAGATGGGAAGTAAAGTTAATTGATGCCCACAGCCTGGGACTTGACTGCAAGTGTCTTGACTCTTCATCCAACACCACACTGCTTCAGAGGGAAAGAAGATGATGCCTAATTGTTCTCAGCTAGGTGATGTGGTAAATAGAGTGCTAGAATACAAATCAAGAAGACCTGAGTTCAAATCCTATATCAGACACCTAATAGCTGGGTGACAGCCTCTCTCTGGGTTCAGTTTCCTCATGGATAAGATGAAGATAATAAAAGAATTTACTCAGGGTTGTTTCAAGGATCAAATGAAAAAATATATGTAAAAGTACTATATGGTAGCTATTACTATATCTAGGTTTTACACCTAACAGAATTGTATTCTTCAGGATGTTAATATACAGCTTCTGTGATCTCTCTCTCTCTCTCTCTCTCTCTCTCTCTCTCTCTCTCTCTCTCTCTCTCTCTCTCTCTCTCTCTCTCTCTGTCTTTCTTACTCTCACTCTCTCTCACACACAAATGTACACACACATCTTCAAATATATGTATGTATAAATATATATTATACATACTATCTCTATATATGTATATAGTGCATCTTTAAATCTTTAAAAAGAAAGATCTCCCATCCCATTGGCCAAGTCATTTGCTCTTTGAGGGAACTTCTGTCACTGTGGGATGACTTCCTTATGCTATAACACTCCAATAACTTCCTAAGGACAGACACAAGTTTTTATGCACCAGGGCTCCATCTCTTCCTAAGCAGATATAAGTTAGGGGATTTCTAATGGGAAAGGTCTGTTTGTAGAAGAATATTTATGGCTGCATTTTGTGGTGGTAAAAAATTGGGAAATGAGGGGTTGTCCCTCAATTGGTGAATGACATAATGGTCATGGAGGACTATTGTGCAATAAGGAATGATCAATCAAAGGATTTTTATAAGAACTGGAAAGACCTACATGAACTGTTGCAAAAAGACATCTACATAAATGATATGCCAAGTCATTATCTGCCATTAACGCCTAAGCATAAATTGGCTAATCAGTTTTCTCTTTGTCAGGCTCACTGAGGAAATGAGATATAGGGTAACTTTCTCTCTCCCTACCCTTCACCCTTAATCCTATAATGACTCACTCAAATTTTTTGTAAGTCTTTGGTGTGGAACTTTGTCAAAGCTCTCTGAAACTCTAAATAGATTATATCAACTTTTCCACATGCTTTTTTTATTCTCTAAAAAACCCTAGTTCTCTTAAGTCAGAGATTATTTCCCCTCAGTAAAAACATATTGCCTTGTCACAAAAATGTTATACTCACTAAAATATTTGGTGAGTCTACCCTAAAGCATAAACTGCACCATTTGGTCCACAATGAAAATGAGAATTTCTAGAGCTCTGGTTCCATCTGGAATTTCTCTTAATAATGATTAGGTATCTTTCAGTGCTGGTAATCTGCTAGGCTTCTGACATTCTGGATATCTGCAAAGACAATATACACACTTTGGCCAAAAGTTCCATCATTTTGTCCACTCTAGAGTTTCTTTCAAACTATCAAGTGATGAAAAGGACAACCACAAAATAATCAAAACTGAAGGTTGTAAAACTATAAAGAACAAGTTTGGTTGCAAAGAAGAGATGTGAGAATGCCCCACTACCTCTGCTTCTTTAGAGAGGCTGGGTTCCACAGGTTTGGAACACTGTATATATCAACATATATCATGTTTTTTTAAATTTGATGATCAGTTTTTCAGAACTTTCCCCTTCTTCCTCTTTTTCTTTAGGAACAGCTAGGTGGCTCAGTGGATTGAGAGCCAGGCCTAGAGATGGGAGGTCCTAAGTTCAAATCTGGTCTCGGGAACTTCCTAGCTGTGTGACTCTGGGCAAGTCACTTAACCCCGATTGCCTAACCCTTACTGCTCTTCTGCCTTAGAACTAATACACAGAGGGGGCAGCTGGGTAGCTCAGTGTGTTGAGAGCTAGGCCTAGAGATGGGAGGTCCTAGGTTCAAATCTGACCTCAGACACTACCCAGTTGTGTGACCCTGGGCAAGTCACTTGACCCCAATTGCCTAGCCCTTACCACTCTTCTGCCTTGGAGTCAATACACAGTATTGACTCCAAGATGGAAGGTAAGGGTTTAAAAAAAAAAAGAACTAATACACAGTAGTGATTCTAAGATGGAAGGTAAGGGTTTAAAAAAATTAAAATAAAATAAAATTCTTTGACATAAGAGGTCTGGATGAGGATAGGGAAAGAGATAAAGGGGGGGGGGGGATCTTGGTAATACAAAAAACAAAAGACATTAATAAAAATCTATTTTAAAAACTGCCAGGCAAAAGTGATTCTCAAACATTTATTTATTTCCATTCAGACGATAGTATATTTAAAATACACTTTGCATTTGAGCTTCCATCTCCATCCTGTCTACTTTAAAAGGCAATCATAAAGCAAAGAATTTCCTATAACTTAGGCAGAGAGGATTATTGGATCATGGTTTAGAAACTGAAAGAATCTTGGGAGCCATCTAGTTCATTCTTCAGATTTTACAAATTAGGAGACTGAGACCTACAGAGGTCCTTCCAAAGTCAGCACTCTTTTCATTGTACTGTATTATCCCTGGAATAATGGACAGTTCACTAGATTCTCTTAGAGTCAAGAGAAATGGGTACCATTCCCAACTCTTACAGTTGCTAGCTCAGTGCCAGTTGTTTGATACTTTGTGTCTCAGAGTCTGAAGTTTTTCATGTGTGACATGGGAATGATGCTTGCTCTACTAGTGATTTCACAGAGTAGTAAGGGAAAGTTTGCAAACTTTAAAGCACTATATAAATGTGAAGGATTATTTATGCCTTCCTCAGTCAAAAAAGTAGCAAGAAATTCATGCAGCCTCAACCAGCAATTTTTCATCTCTGTATGTACCTTTAAGACCAAAATTCAAGCTGTCATTATGACTCCCTAGTTGAATTCCTCTCTCTACTGTATTTAAATAAGCATGGTGATTTTAAATGTAATAGTATAAGCTAAGCTTGTTATAAAATTTCACTCAGTAGTAGACTGGAAAGATTTTGTACCCTCACCACCAGGACCAGTAGGGAAATCATGGTCCTCTACTGGGGCTAGCCTATATCAGAAAGCAGTTGAGTGTTTGCATATGACCTGTGGAGAATCCAAAAATCTGAGGAAGAAAGATGTGAATTGGGTCCTTAGGAGAAAATCTGAAAATGTCCACAGATCACAATTGTGTATGACATTATAGAGAGCAAGGTCTAGGGTTAATGCAGAAACGGGTTGGCTTAGAAAGTTGAATAAATGTTCTTTGAGAACAGAGATCATCCTTTTTTTAAATCTTTGTATCACCCAACACCTAGCATAATGGGAATCTCTTCCACAGCATTCCAGATAAGTAGTATTCTAGCATCACTCATCACCTAAAGGGACAATTAAGAATGGTAGCTCCCTGCAGATAGGCACAATTTTCCGTTTTATTTTTTCATCCTTAGCTTCCCATCTAACAAATGATTTTTGATTTGAGGAACTGAAGAACCTCATAACCTAACTCACTATTTGATTGAACCAAAAAAATTATTAAATAAACTCTTATTAAATACCAGCCTGTGCTAAGAACTGGGGATACAAATATGAGAGCAAAGTCAAATTGGAAAGTATCCACAAGAGAGCAACCAAAATGGGTAGGGTGTTCAAAGCCATGTCATGCAAAGATTGGCTGAAGGAACTGTAGATATTTAGTCTAGAGAATAGAGGACTTTGGGGGCATGTGAAGAAACATTATAGGAGTCTTCAAATACTTTTATGATTATTGTGTGAAAGATGGATTAGACTTGTTTTACTTAGACCTAGAAGGAAGAGCAAAGAGCATACCAAGTAGATGGTATAAAGAGACAAATTTCAGTTCAACATAAGGAAAAATTTCCCAGTGATTTAGTTTTCCAGAAATAGAAATGGTTATTATAGATATTAAGGAGTTTCTAGTCACTGGAGAGATTGAAGCAAAGGCTGGTGAACACTTGTTAGTGACTGCATAGCTGAGATTCATGATTTGAATTAAATGACTTTGGAGATCTCTTCCAAATACCAGATACCGTGATAGAAAACTACATTTAATAATTCATTTCAGTGAAAAAATTATAATTTCTCCCTGTAGTAGGAATTAACAAATGTTCGTTGAATTAATTAAATCATAAACCTGGATAAAGCCTTAGAGATCTGTGATCCTATCCAGCTTTAGGTATATGATCTATAATCTGCCACCAATGTGCAGTAAAATAGAACAAATATGTGTCTTCCTCTACAAAATGAAGGGAATAGACTAGATCTTCAAATCACCTAGTCATGGAATATTAGGGTTGGCAACTAAGTCCAATCTCCCAATTTTACAAAGTAGATAATTGAGACCTGGAGAGATTGTGACTTGGGGGATCTTGGATAAGTTAGAGACTAAAGGCTTTTGTGGAGAGGACATACAGGTGGTTGCTATAAATTTCCTTTAAAAAATCTTAGAATTATTGGTTTCTCCACAGGTCGCAAGCAAACACTCAACTGCTTTCTAATTTAGTTGAGATACACTGGAGGACCATGATTTCCCTACTGGCCCTTGTGATGAGGGTCCTAGGTTTTACTAAGTCTTGACCTAGGTCCCCCAAGCCCTGGTAAAATGTGCTGTTCACGACCAAATGCCCCTCCTTCCAGACCATAATAAGGAGTTTTTAATATTAACCACTGATTGCCAATGTGTTGACAGTGTGAATACACTCCCTCCTCTCTTCTATCACCTGTAGTTTCTCTTGCCAGTCAGAAGGAAACAGTCATGTTTCTGCTGCTTCAGAGAATGGTGCCTTTAAGGGAACAAGGGGAGAGGGTGCTGGATAGAAAGAGGGACTTTTAGAATTATTTGTGAAATCACAAGATGAAACAATAGTGTACCTTTCCACATGCCACCAGTAAAGTGTGAGAGTGTCATGCCCTCTGGCTATCTTTTATGGGTGATTTATTTCTGGGGTTCAGCTGCCAGCAGGGCATACAGGACAGGGTTCAAGGTATTGTCACAAAAGCCACAAGCCTTGGGTCTTGGATTTCTGCTCCCCCTGGAAACTCCACTTGTGGCTTAGTGGGTTGTGTTTCATCTTGGGGGAAGACGAACTGTGTGGGTGGGAATTAACTACCAACAGAGATGAAGATCTAAGCCCTGCTTAAGTGGGGATTTTTTCCTTCTATTTTGTTCTGCTATAGGTTTGAGTGTGCACGTGTGTGTTTTACCTAGCAATAGGTGTATGTTGTTTGGTTGTCAGAGTTGGCGTGCATGCAGGGAAGATAGGGAAAGCTTGCAGGTGCACTTGGGTGTTCTGTGGCTACCCACCGAGACCACGTCTAGAGTACTATGCTCATTTCTGGGCACCATATTTAGAAAGAACATTGACAAGCTGGAGAATGTCCAGAAAAGGAAACCTATAGGTGGAGAATCTGTAAGTCATTCAAATAGGTGGCAACCTATCAATGGAGAACCTATTGGTCAAACCATTTCAAGCACTGGTGGAAGGAACAAGGGTTTTTGAGCCAGGAAAAGAAAAAGCAGATGGATATCTTCAACCATTTGGGGAGCTTACATATAAAAGAAGGATTCCACTTCTTTTGTTTGGCTCTAGAAGCCAATGAGTAGAAGCTGGAGAATTATATTTTCTTTCAGTATAAAACAAATTAATAAGAATTAAACTTGTCCAAAAGTGGTTAAAAGAGGCCTTCACTGATGAAAAGCTTCCCCTTGTTATTGTGCAATTCTTCTAAGTAACTGTTTTGAATGTATAACATGTCTCTCATTTAAAGTGGCAGGCTTCCTAAAGACTAAGTCCTTTCTTTTAATTCCTCAGAATTGATAATTATAAGAAATAGTAACAGCAAATATTCATATAGTACTCCAAAGCTTCAAAAAAAAAAAACACTCTACATTTTTATTTTGTTTGCTCTCCTCATAATAAGCCCAAGGCATGTGTTATTTTTATTATACCCATTTTCCAAATAAACAAACTGAGGTTCAATGAGCACAAATCCCCAGGTAGTAGGTATTCCAGAAACATGGTTACTAGAAAACTAGAAACTACAGAAAGAGAGGAATGCTATCATCCAACGGAGTCCCTTGCTGTTATTCACTGGGTCTGACTCAGCTTCTCTCTGGACTTCCCCTTCCTTAGTAAACAAAGTATTTTCCCCATTCCCACAACACTGTGAGGTACATTGTAAATGTCTGATAATGATTTGGGGGTCATTTTAATGAACTTAGTGAGTCAGTGTCAGGCACAAGATCTAAAAATTTCCATTTTGTGGGTAGAAGAATACAGTTATTGTCATTTATAAAGTATTCCTGTCAGTTATCTCAGGTCACAGGAACTGATACGCTTCTTGTCCAAAAGGAAGGAGAGAAGGAAAGGAAGGGAACGTGCATTATTATGCTCCTATTTGTGTGTTGAGCGCAGTGCCAAGTGTGTTTTACAAATATCTTATTTGGGTGATGCTTCCAACAACCCTGGGAGGTCAAGTAATATTTCTGATCCACTGTACAGTTGAGAAAACTGAGTCTGGCAGAGGTTTAGTAACTGGCACAAGGTCACACAAAGAGTAAGTATCTAAAGATGTCTCTGAAATGAGATGTTTCTGACTCCAGGTCCAATGCTCTATCCCCTTCGTCACCAGCTCTTATAACCAAAGCCTGAGGTAGAGCATGCTAATATTCACTATACCTGCTATATAGACACAAATATTAATAAGGTGATCCTGAAAAGGAAATATTCTCTGGGGTGCTCTTCCAGAGTACAAGTCTACAATAGCTCAGTGACTAGAATGAAAACTGGAATTCTTCCTTGGACTCAGACCATTCCTGAATTCAGATACTATTTGCAACAGGCTGTTGGCAAGAATCTGCTTATGACAGATGACAGCTAAACAAGAAGGGAAAAGCAAGGAAAATTTGTTATAAAAGGAATCAACCATGGAGACCACAGAGCAAAAGACAGCTATGACTGACTCAGGAAGTTTGCTACAGCAGCCAGCACAGGGAGAAGTCAAGGGGAACCACTGAGAATTCTCAGTTCTGTTTCAGGAAGTTTGGAGAGTGAGAGAACTGTTCCCATCATCTGCAAAAAAAAAAAAAAGGTGGAGTGGTGAAGGCAGGTGTGTGTGTGTGTGTGTGTGCATGTGTGTGTTGATGCACTATATTTGTGTTTTATTCACAATCAACAACTATACCAAGTATAGGCTGGTGCCCCAGATAGAAGAGAAGGTGAAAAAACTAGGAAATAGCTTCTGGATCTTCAAATTTATAATGGATGGTGGAGAAGGGAAAGGAACAAGAATTTATTAAGTGCCTACTATAAGCCAACCACAGTGTTAAGCATTTTTGTAAATATTATCTCATTTGATCCTCACATCAACCTAGGGACAGAGATGTCATTATTATTCCCATTTTATAGCTAAGATAACTGAGGCAGACAAGGGTTAAATGACTTGCTCAGGATCACACAACTAGTAAAGTATCTGGACTCCGATTTGAACTCAAGTCTTCCTGTTTCCATGTCCAGCACTCTATCCACTGTGCCATCTAGTTGCCTAATGGAGGATATGAAGTATTTGTTGGCAAAATGGAAGAAATGATCCAACTGGCAATCACAGGAGAAAAAGACCCTGAAGAAGCAAAGGGAAATTGAAGAGAATGGAGAGTGAAGGAATGTTACCAAGTAGAAAAGAAAGGAGAAGAAATTCTGAATAGTTGGAAATACATAATGGGTTTTAGGTTTTCCCATAGTTTTTTGGGGAGGGTGGGGTGGAGGTGGAATTAAACTCTTACTTTCTGTTTAACAATTGACACTAAGTATTAGTTCCAAGCCAGAAGAATGGTAAGAGCTAGGCAACTGGGGTCAAGTAACTTGCCCAGGGTCTCACAACTAGGAAGTATCTGAGGTTAGATTTGAATCTAGGACCTCCCATCTCCAGGCCTGGGTCTCTATCCACTGAACCACTTAGTTGCTCCTCTTTCCATAGAGTTTTAAAAGGGATGTCCCACAACCCCACCTCGATAGTTATAGAGAGCCCAGACTTCTCCATTAAGTCAATCAATTAATCAATTGCCCTACCCCATTTAAAATAAGTAACAATTATTCTGACTCTGATACCTTAGTGGCATGAGACTACCTCTACCAAATCAGTCAACCAGAGATAGAATCAAGGTGTGTGAACAAGACCTAGATATTTCTATTGAATCAATTAATCAAGGGCACCGGCTAGGTGTTTGAAGTCCTTGAAAGCCACAAGATGAAAAAGAACAAGTGCCACAGAGGAGGTGTGTTGGGATTGGCACACTGTCTAATACATAGTAGGTACTTGATAAGTGTTCACTGACTAACAAAACTTGGTAATGCCCTCTGGGGTCTGTGGAAAGGCAGCAAGCTAGTTTGGAATAGAGCAGTGTGTCACTGTGGAGAGGAGAAAGCTGTTCAAGCCTCTGAGAGGGAATCACTTGGCAGAGAAGAAATAAGTGAGCATCAGCCTCCCTCCCATTTTGAAGAGAGGAGGATCTAAGGATTCTAATTGATCAGAATCCTAGCAGCATCCGGGAACTGCAGAAGCTGGTGACACTGAGAAAAGGTAGCTTCATTACTTTAGAAGGAACCTATCACAAGAACTCCATCTTGCCTTAGGAGAACATCACAAGGACCCTCACAAAAGGGTGAAAAGGACTTCTAGCAAACAGGAGCTATGACTTTCCCTTTAGTACTCTTTCAGCATGAATCTACTTTATCCTGGCTTCTGTATTTACTGGTGGAAAAGTGTCACATACTTGGAGAGAAGGGATGTTTCATACCAACTATTCTCACTACTTTTGAAAATATCCATTTACACAACTCATTTGAATTTAATAATTGTTGTTTTTCATTTGGTTTTTAGTCCTGGCAGATTTGTCATGACCTCATTTGGAATTTTCTTGGCAAAGATGCTGGAGTTGTCTGCTATTTCCTTTTCCAGCTCATTTGATAGATGAGGAAACTGAGGCAAACAGGGCTAAGCGACTTGCCCAGGATTAAACAGCCAGTAAGTATCTGAGGCTACATTTAAACTCATGAAGATAAGTCTTCTTGACTTCAAGTCTGGCACTCTATCCACTGTGCCACCTAGCTGCCTAACCAGTATCAACTGATAACCCAGTGGGGAACTATATCAGTGGAGGTTTGTGATCTCTACTTTAGAAAGATGCCCCAACCCCTTAAACTGAAATTCTTGGGATACTTTATGTGTAATATACCTTATGTGACTTTAATCTTCACAAGAATTCAAAGAGGTAAGTACATTATTCCCTCCATAAAAATAAGAAACAGGGGATTATAAAAAGTATATGGCTTGTCTTGGGGTCACACAGATACTATCTCTCACAGGATTTGAGTTCAGATCTTAATCCAAGTCCAGTATTCTCTCCTCTATGTTGACAGTATCAAAATAATATTTAACTGAAAAATGACTAACTACATCAATAAAATAGCTTTATAAAAATGTAGTTGTAGGCACATCTTTCGACCTCTTACAAGGTAAGCTCCAAGAGGGTAGGAACTATTTTCACCTCTTCTTTGTATCCCTAGTGCTTCATCCAGTGCTGGAATATAGTGAATATTTAATAAATGCTTGCTGATTAATTAATTGATGGAAGATTCACTAATTTCACAGGAAACAATGATGAGGTATATTGGAGATGGCTTTCATGACCTCAGAGGGTCATGAAAGTACTAACAAAGTACATAAGTAACAAAGTAATCTAGTGACTCTTGAGCAAAGAGGTCAAAATCACCTGATATGTAAGTTAAAGGCTTTGTGGGATGTAATTCATAACTAAAATAAGTATATCTTATTCAGACAGGAGGAGTAGTCAAGGAGCACTAAATACAAGAAAGTAATAGGTATGCAGAAAGCCACAAACCTGAGGTTAGAGTGATTAGAGAGGAAATGTTTGTTGGAAAGCTTTTGTAAAAGCAGAGTTACTGAGGCAGAGTTCACCACCAGGTCCAACGTTATCCTCTATACCACATAGCTGCCATTGTTGACTACAACAAAGTAAATGTAGGAATTGCCAAAAGGCAATCAAATTGAGTCAAATGCAAAGATCAATGTTGGTACTAAGTAACCAAACATAAAGCACATATTCTCCCTCTGTGCTATACCAGAAAAGTACAAAATGACTTTTATTTTCAATCAACAAACATTTTAAGCAGCACCTACTATGTGCCAACTATTGCATGAGGGGCTAGGGATGTAAATAGAAAAATTAAACTATCTGCTCTCAAGGAGATCTCATTCTGGTAAGATTAGGGTGGCAGGATACAAAATATTTTTTTCTATTTCCTGCCCTCCTTATTTCTTTCTTATATGTTGAAATTAAATTGTTAAAAGCTACTATGATCCTTGTGACTTAAGAATTAATTCTTTTTTTATAAATGGCAACCACAATAATCTCTTTTAACTAATATTGTATTTCCAAACAAATTTATAAATATTACATTTAGCATATTACATTTGATATAATGTTAATTATAATTGGTATATTAATTTTTCAATATTACATATCAGAGGAGATAATATATATATATGTATTACTATGCTGTATATAATGCATAAACCAAAAAAATAGAAAGTACATTTTTGAAAGAAGATACTTGCAGCCTTGTGACTTAAATAAAATCAGGGACCCTAAGGGGTTACACTGAGGAAGGAGTACATTCCAGGAGTAGGGACATCCAATACAAAGGCACAGTGACAAGAGATGGGGTATAATGTATAAGAAACTGCAAGTGGGCTAGTCTGGCTGGATTGTAAAGAACATGGCAAGAAGTAATGTGTAATAAAATCACAATTGCTACCAGTCACAATCACTCAAGCAATTATGCTTAATTATTTTCAGGGAGTGTACTTTGTTGTGGAGGGTGGGCAGAGGAGCATGCTTGGGTATTTGTTAAGAAATGTCTACTGGGTGAAAAGAAAGTGATCAATATACACTTCTGAAAAAATGCAGTACAGTGAACAGGATGCAAAATTGGGGGTCAAAGTATCTAGACTGGAATCCTGGATTTGCTTACTATCTGTATGATCGTGGACAGATTTTTTCATTTCTGTGAGCCTCAGTTTCCTCTTCTGTAAAACAAGGGGGTTGTACTAGATGGCCTCTAAAATCTTTTCTATCCAAAAGTCCTATGATTCTTGGCAACATACCAGAACAGAGTACTGAAGGAATGGTTTGTAAGCTCTTAGAAAGGGAAGTGGTAATCAGTGTAAGCCAGTATGAGTTCTTAAGTCATGCCAGGCTAACCTCATCACATTTTTGGCACAGTTACTGGATTGTGGGTTGGTATGGACATGACACTTCTATTTAAATTTTAGCAAGGCATTTAACACAAGTTTCTTGTCATATTCTTGTGGACAAATAATTAATCAACAAGCATCTCTTAGGCATTTGCTGTGTGCCAAATGCTCCATGCTGGGGATATATAGAAAAAGTAAAAGTATTTCCTGTCCTCAAGGAGCTTATATTCTAATGGAGGCATGTTCATAAATAGGTATATGCAAGACACATACAGAATCGCATAGCTAATAAGTTTCTGAGGCCAGATTTTCACTCAGGATCTTCTAACTCCAGCCCCAGCATTCATGCCCACTGTACCACTTAGCTGACCTTCTACCATGTCTTAATTATCTTTTTTTTTCAGATTACATGTCAATTAATTACATTATAATTTTCAGTATTCATTTTCTGACATTTTGCAATTCATGTTATCTCCCACTCCTCAAGAAGATGAAAAATATGATATGGGCTGTGCATATGTAATAAATGTAAAACATAATTTCCCCATTCATCATGTTGTGAAATAAGACATATATTGCTTACAGAAAAGAAAAATTCATGGAGGAAGCAAATGAAGAAAAAACTCACCTCTAAAATACAATGAGATTTTTATTAGGATAACCGGAATGCTACATGCCAAGCACTGTGCTAAATGCAGAGGATATAAGAGAATTTATGCTCTTGAGGCATTCCCATTCTAACTGAAGTAGATAACACATAAAGGAAAGTTCATATTTCTAATTGGAAATGATGTTTGGCTCCCATATTTAGCTTTGTGACTATAGGTAAGTAACTACATCTTAATGAGCCTCTGTCTTCTTCTCTGTAAAATGGGGAGAATAGCACAGATATTGACCTGTATCAAAAGCCATTGGAAAGAAAGTCCTGTGTAAGACTTAAATAATTATACAAATCTGAGGCTCTCTGGTATTTATAAAGACCACCCTCCTTTTACCTGGCACAGGTAGATGCAAGACTGCCTGAAGATTTTATTTCCTTCACTCTTACTATTGCCCATTTTACTTGAGTCAGTACATATTCAACAATGTATAACATGCCCACTGAGGAGCTGCCACTGCTGCTGAGTCAAAAAACTGTGGCTTTCCTGTCTAATACATTCCCCCATTCTGGGAAGGGGGGAAGAAGAAGATGGTTAAGTGGGGGAATTGTGGTTGGGGCCCCCTCCCTGAGCTGTGATGAGTTTTGGAGGTGCCAGTCACCTTCTTTGTCTGATCCTGGCTGTATGGCACTTTGTAAACTTCACTTTGCCAAAGACATTCCACAAATGGTTCCATGGAGAGATACAAGAGAGTATAATCAGCAATAGCCAGGGAATGAGAGGAGGCGGAAGGAAGTTGATGGAGTTCTCCTAGGATGAGGCAGGCTCCTCTAGATCCTTTCAGAAATGATCAAGCCCCATGATATGAGTGGTGTGTTATATATTTGGAATTTAGTTTAGTTTCCAGAGTTACTCGGTAATATATAGATACAAATAAGAGACACTGGCAATCCTAGCTGTTCCCCACACAAGACACTCCATATCCAAACTCTGGGTCTGAGCACTGGCTATCTACCATGCCTGGAATTCTCTCCTTCCTCATTTCAGTCTCCTTGCTCTTCCCTATCTTCCTTCTAGTCCCAGAATCTCAACTTCTTCAAGAAATCTCTCTAGTCATCCTTTTAAAATGGGGGAGAGGCACTTTAGTTAAGCATTATTACCTATCTATACAATAATGTATTTTTTTAATTCTTTGGATGAATGAAGCAATTTTTAAATAAATTCATTTCAAGTTTTAAAAATCTATTTACTCTCTCCCTACATTGTAGAGATAGGGAACTATGGATGTGGACTGCTGTATGTACTATCAGAGCTGATAGTTCGGTGAGTTTTGCTGAACTGTTTTTTTTTAAAGTTATCAATAAAAGTAAGATAAAATAATAAAAAACAAACTGTTTTATTTTTATATTGACAAACTCTTTTTAAAAGAAAGATAGAAAAGACTCTATATCTCACACAGGTTGGGAATGCTCTTCACTTCAATTCCAAGTTGAAATTGATGGCCCTCAGGATATATAGCATTGGGTTTTAGTCTTTCAAGTCAAAATTTAAATTTGTGTGGGTCAAGAAGGAAGAAGAGTAATAGGCTGGATTTCTTAATGTGACCCAAACAGATGAGAATGATTAGAAAATATTTTAATTAATGTGAAAGGAAGGTATTAATGTTCTCTTTTCCTTCCTTCCTTTACCATTTTTTAGCTTTTCCTGACAGGTGAAGGACCGTTGGAAGGGGCAAGATATACTAGGAAGGATACTATAGTAAGGAACAGAAGACAGGTTGCCTTGTGATCTTGGACAAGTTACAATCTCTAAATCTAGGGACAAAATTAAAAAAAAAAGAAGTAAGCTGAGATTCAAACATTCTCTGAGGACATAATAGCTAGAGGATATTGACAAGAATATTTAAAATTAGTAATTGAAATATTAACAATTTTAAAAATTTTCAGGAGCAAGGTGGGCATGGTGGCACATACTTGGAATCCCAGATCCTGAGGAGGCTAAGGCTGATACATCTTTTCAAGCTGTTATGGCCTAAGTCAATGGAATGTCACCATTAAGTTTGATATTAATATGGTGAGCCCTTAGTAGTAGAGGACCATCAAGTTGCCTGAGAGGTGAATCATCCCAAGTCATAAATGGAAAATGCCATGTTTATTAAAATGAAATTGGGTCTATGTGTAGTTCATGTGCTTTTTAACCTGGGTAAGAAGATTCAGTTTTATAAAATATATGCTTTTTAACATTCCTTTAAAAAATTTTTATTTCCAGATTCTCCCTCTCACCTACCACCACATAAGAGGTCAAGAAATGTGATATCAATTATACATGTGATATCATGCAAAACATATTACCAAAAAAAGTAAGAAAAACAAAGTGAAAAAAAATCATGCTTCAATCTGTACTCAATACTCTAGATAGAAAATATTTTTCATCATAAGTCCTTTTGAATTGTGTTGGATCATTATATTGATCAGAATAGCTAAGTAATTTACAGCTGATCACTGAACAACATTATTATGGTGTCAATGTCCTGGTTTTGTTTACTCCACTGCATTTATATAAGTCTTCATAGATTATTTTGAATTCATTCTGCTTATCATTTCTAATACCATAATAGTATTTGGTCACAGTCATACTACAACTTGTTCAGTCATTCTCCGATTTATACATATTCCTTCAATTTCCTATTTTTTTTACCACAAAAAGAGCTGCTATAAATATTTTATTACTTTTCCCTTTTCTTTGATCTCTTTAGTAATGTTATTTCTGGTTTTATAATCCTCTGAGCAGTTAGTCCTGAATTGTTCTCCAGAATGGCTAGACCAGTTTACAACTCCACCAACAATATATCTGCGTCCTGATTTATCCACATGCCCTCCAACATTTGTCATTTTTGTCATTTTCTTTTTCTGTCATGTTAGGCAATCCAATGGGTATGAGGTGGTACCTCAGAGTTGTTTTAATCTGAATTTCTCTATCCAATAGTGGTTGAGAGCACTTTTATATGACTATAGATGGTTTTTATTTCTTCTTCTGAAAACTACTTGTTCATATTCTTTGACCATTTATCAGTTGGAGAATGACTTAGATTCTTATAAATTGTATTAAGTTCTCTATATATTTGAGAAATAAGGTCTTTATCAGAGAAACTGCCTATTAAAAAAAGCTTTCCCCAGTTTCTTGGTTTCCTTTTAATCTTGGATGCATTGGTTTTGTTTGTGGAAAACTTTTTAATTTCATATCATTGAAATTTTCCATTTTATTTTCCATGATCTTCTCTATCTCTTATTTGATCATAAATTCTTCTCTTATCCATGTCCAAATCATATACACATTTTGACTTTAGCTAGCTATATGAGGTGAGACATAGGCCTATACCTAATTTATGCCAAACTATCTTCCAGTTTTTCCCAGTAATTATCAATAATAGATCTATTTGCACTTATTATACCATCTAGATTTTTAAAGGGAAAAACTAGATTAGATATAGATGGGAATAGATAACAAAATAATAATAGCAAGGAACTTTAATTTTCCCCTCTCAGAACTAGATAAAACTAACCAAAAAAATAAATAAGTTAAAGAGATGAATAGAATTGTAGATAAGTTAAATATGACAGATATTTGAAGAGTCCACACACACCTGCATGAGATTAGTAGTAGATCTTAGCTTGAGAAAACACATAATCCAAACATAGTTTCTGGTGGGACAACAATGGTTTGGAAAGCATAAATATTCTGCAAAAGTATTACTTTAACAATCATCATACTACTGAGGTAATCCTGCATTCCTGAGAGGTTTTGTTTGATGAACAAAAGTTCCACTGGGTATGACCAAGCTGGAAAAACTTACATACTATTTTCTTTATTTGCTTTAAAAAAAAGCCACAAAATCAAGAGAAAAAACATCAAAGTAAAAAAATAATCCAAAGGGAACTCAAAAGCAGATGTTTATATTAGCATACATATAAAATTTATATATTTTAAAACAATTTTTAAACAATGTGGAGTTTGTGGTTTAGCATGTAATTTTATGCATTTGTTCATTTAAATGGTTTTTGGTGGTGGTAGTTATTAAGTACATAATTTTTAAAAAAGAACTATTATAGTGCCTGGCACATAGTAGGTACTTAATAAATGTTTGTTGGCTGACTAAACTTCAAATTTCCCTTTTCTCTGGTTCACTGAAAGCAATTGACTCCATCCCTTTCAGAGTTCTTTTGTGAAATAGCCTAGTATTATCTAAATAACCTGACTAGCTGACTCAGCCTAAAAGTAGGTGAGAGAAAGAAAGGGAAATGAGATAAAGAGGGAAGGAAACAAAAGGAGGAGAGGAGAAAAGAAAAAAGGGAGGAATAAATAGAGGGTGGTAAGAAGGGGGAAAGGAAGAACTAGAGATAGGAATAGGAAAAATTAATATTAAATTGGGATATTTTTTGTGAAATATTTTTCCCCTTAGCCCTCCTCTCAAGTAAAGATTGAAACAGTCTGATTGTAAACTGAAGCTACAAACACTTTCTCCCTCCAGGCTATGAAACTGAGTTGGCTGTTCCCTTTTGTTGAGCTCTTTGTTAAGGATAAGGGATCTGAGACAGGACCAAGTAACCTGTTTACTCACTTGAAATATTAAATTATATCAGCAAACTCTGCTGCCATGCATTAAGCTTCCATGTTGACCCATTAATGTGGCAGGGAGGAAAAGGCTTGTTAATATCCTTAAGACCTAACCTCTTCCTGTGATGAAATAATGAGGTAGGAGTTGAGGTCTCTAAGGCCACTTCCTCAGTAACTGTTTAAGGATCAGAAATGTCTTGGGATGCCCAGGGGAAGGAATGAGTGATGACATCACAAGGGTATATATTGGTATGCCCATTTCCCTGGCTCTTTTTTAGCCACTTAGGCTCTGGCCCTGCTGCTCTCATTTGGGCCAGGGTTCTTTTGCCATGCTCTTGCTCCTTAGTGTCCATTTGAATTATGAAGGGAATCAACTGGCTAGTTTAGATTTTCCCAAGTGGACAATTATTTTAAAAATTAAGAAATATTGCCTTTTAAGAATTTCAGTCATTACAGAGAAGAAGGCAGAGGAGGGAGGGAACCAGGAGAGACAGACAGACAGAGATAAAGTAGAGATGGGAGCAAGATGGGCAAAAGGAAAGAGAGAAAAAGGGAGAGACTGAAGGTTTTTTCCCAGAATTCCAAGAAAGAGCAAAGTAAAAGAGTCAGAAGTACTTTGATGTTGGGAGAGAAAAAAATAAGGCAGTCAAAAATATGGATATTGAAGGCAGGGACCCACTTGAAGGAGAAAGAGAAAGGAGTTCCAATATCCCCCCTCAAAATATTCCTATAGACTAATAAGGACCATCAGAAAAGAGAAGGCTTAAAAATTATAAATGTATTTTTTGAGCTATGGAAAAATATCCTCAACTGGTCCCCTATAAGTCAGGTGAATGAATTGGATCACTTGGGGGGAGGGGATGAATACCATCTACTGGAGTAGAGCCAAACTATGGAGAACAGTGAAAAGAGCTGAACAGCAGGTGTAGGACGTGGGCACCATCTGCTAGAGAAGAGACATACTGCAGAAAGATGAAACAGAGCTGAGAAGCAGGAAACAGATTCTAAAGAGCACCAAGCAACAAAACCATTACCTGTTGGGAGTGATAGAAAACTACAGCACAGAATAGACAAGGAAAGGCAATGAGGAATAGCAATCCAATGACCTTTCTGGTAGTAGAAGAGAAGCAAGAAGCAAATATGACATAGATGGAGGATTCATAAGGAGAATCTCCAAAATCAGTGAACTCACTATCCCAAGTAGAGTCATTCCTAGGGCAGTACTGTAAGTCATGAAGACTGTTCAAATATCTGGGAAGTTTTCTTCCTAGGGAGTACCATTAATTTTTGTGAGATCAAATGTGTCTTATCTGTTTCTATTAACCTGAAATAAAACATTTTATGTTTATAGCCTATGAGTCTTAGGGACTTGGTTGTTATGCATGAGTACTACCAGATATCAATGATCCCAGATTGTCTGATTGGGGCCAATGAGCTTGAGATGTGAGAGGTTCCCCCAAAGCACATCCATGTTTTTTTATTTCAGAAAGGAACCTCTGACGCCAAGGCTACATTGACACATTCCCCCAACACCAATTGCTTATTTGCTCTTTAATTCATTACCAAATAGAGCTGTTTTTCAGAACGTAATTTAAAAAGTCATAAGCCCTTCGAAAAGCCCTACTAACACCTAAGGGAGCCAGATGTCTCATAGGCCAGCAGAGCAGACACTGTACTTCCCCAAATTCTTCCCAGTACCCTCTTTCTCTTCCCTCCTCCTTACTGGATGCTAACCCCACCTTCATACTCACAGAAAGGAAACTAGAGGCCTTACTCCATTCCAACTTTTGGGGGGTCACTCCCCTATTCCCAGCGGACCCCCTCTAACCTTTTCAGTATTTGCTCCATGATGTGGTATCAGCACTTGGATAAAGAGTCATCAACTATACCTTCCAGTAATATGGAAAGAGGAAGGGAAGGGAGAGTTGAGAATGAGCATTCATATAGAACCTATTATGTGCTAAGCAGTTTTTATAAAAATTATCCCATTTGATTCTAAGAACAACTAAGAACAACCCTATGAGTTGGATATTATTCTTATCTGTGTTTTACAATTGCAGAAACTAAAGCAAGTGAAAATCTAGTTTGAATTCGGGTTTTCCTGACTTCATGCCTAGTATCCTTGTCTACTGTATATCTAAGCTTTCATTTGTGAACCCTGGGCTTTTTCATCTGCCCCACCAGTATTCCATCTATATCACCAGACCTTTGACCTTCCCATGTACCTTAAAGACTTCTCCATCCATCTACCCTAAAGACCACAGGATCCTTCTATCTACCCTGAAGTTGGAATTTCTTATATATGTTGACACCCACAAACAAAATGTGATTTCCTTGACATCAAGGACTATTTCCCCTTTCTATTTATGTCCCCAAGACTTAGTTCAATGCTTACCAAATAATAAAGGCTTAATATTTTTTTTCATTCATTCATACCATGGAGAGTCCTGTAGCTAGTGGTACAAAGTTTCTTATTTGTTTTTGGAAAGATTTATAAGTTCAGTAAGTTTAATATTTTATTTTCAAAAATATATACATCAATAGAAGATTCTAATGAGACTATATCATATTAATCCATGGAAATAAATTTCTTACATTATTTGTTAACGAACTTTGCAGATTTGGCTAGAATGCAAGCATTTGCTCAAATTAGCAGTTGAATCCCATAATTTTTTTTTTAATCTTCACCTTCCCTCTTGGAGTCAATACTGTGTATTGGCTCCAAGGCAGAAGACTGGTAAGGGCTAGGCAATGGGGGTCAAGTGACTTGCCCAGGGTCACACAGCTGGGAAGTGGCTGAAGCCAGATTTGAACTTAGGACCTCCCATCTCTAGTCCTGGCTCTCAATCCACTGAGCTACCCAGCTGCCCTCCCCCTTAATTTTTTAACACACACCACACAATAAAACAGTTCATGAACACAGGATTCCCTTTCTGGCTCTGCAAATACCTACACAGTTTGAGTCATGACAAATGGAATTTACTATCAACTCATTTTAATTTGGGGCAGCTAGGTGACACAGTAGATAGAGTGCCAGGCCTAGATTCAGGAAGACTCTTCTTTGTGAGTTCAGTCTGGACATAGAAATTTTAATGCTATGTGACCCTAAGCAAGCCACTTCACCCTGTTTGCCTCAGTTTCCTCATCTGTTAGATGAGCTGGAAAAATAAATCAAAAACCATTCCAAAAAATAGCAAATTGATTCAGGAAGAGCCAGACATGACAGAACAACATGTCTGACTCTTCCTGAATCAGTTTGCTTTTTTCTGCTGACATTCTTCAATTTTTTTTTAGTGATTAGAAGAATCCATTAATTACACATGACCGTTTAATAAAAGAGAGGATAAAAGAGAGAGCAAGAAAAAATAATACCACTCTTCTCCAGATTATCAGTCACCTTCCTAAAATGTAGCTCAGTTAGTCAACTGGCATATATTAAATACCTACTATGTGCTGGGCACTGTGTTAACACACATACACAGAGCAAACAATCCTGGCTCTCGAGGAGCTCTTAGTCTAATAAGGAAGATAACATAGAAACAATTATGTACAAACAAGATAAATTGGAGGTAATCTGAGAGGGGCAGTAGTAAGATTTAGCTGGGAACTAGAGGACTTGGAGAGCCTTCCAACAGAAGGTAAAGATTCTAGGTGAGACTTGAAAGAAGGCAAGAAAGCTCAGAGGTAAAGATTAGGAGGGAGAGCATTCCAGGCATGAAGGGCAGCCAGTGAACATGTCTGGTGTTAGGAGATGGAGTGTCTTATGCAAAGAAACTAAATTCACTAGATCATAAAGTAGACAGAAAATGGGTAAGGTATAAAAAGATCAAAAGGTAGGAAGGGGCCAGGTTACAAACAACTTTGAAAGCCAAATAGGATGTTTTATTAGATCCTGAAGGGAACAGGAAGTCCGAGGAATTTTTTGTTTTTGTTTTCATTTGATGTAGTCAACTCCATGCTTTAGGGAGATCAATTTGACAACCGAATGGAGAATGTATTAGAGTAGGGGGAGACTTCAGTGAAAGAGACCAATTGTAATAGCCCAGGTATGAAGTGATTATGGCCTGTGCCAGGGTGGTTCCCAAGTCACAGAAGAAAAGGGGGTGTATATGAGAAGATGTTACAAAGGTGGAAACAACAAGACATGACCATTGACTGGTTTGGGGGAAATATAAGAGAGTAAAAAGTTTCAGATGACATCTTGATTTAGAGCCTGAATTGACTGGTACAATGATGCACCCTCGAAAGTATAGGGAAGTTGGGAAGAAGGAGGATAGTATGGGGGAAATATCATAAGTTCAGTTTGATACATGTTGGGTTTAACATGTCTATAGGACTTCCAATTTAAAATATCTAAAGAATATTTGGAAATGTAAGATAGGAAGTAAAGGGAGAGATTAGTGTTGGACAAGAAAATCCAAGAGTCATCTGCATGACAATGGTAATTGAAACTCTGGAAGTTGAGATGGCCAGATGAAATAGCATATAGGTAGAAGAAGGGCCCCAGACACTGTGGGACACTGATGGTCATCAGGTATAACATGAATGAAGAGCCACCAAATAAGGCAAAAAGAGCATCAGATACAGAGAAGGTGAACCAAATATGAACAGTGTCCCAAACCTAGAGGCAAGAGACTATCAAGCAGAGGGTGATCAATACTGTTGTAGGCTACAGAGACCAAGAAGGATGAAGGCTGAAAAAGGATAATTAGATTGGGTATCCTAAGTGATGTACAAAGAACAGTTTCAGTTGAATGAGACAGCTTTTCTAGCAATTCAACCACAAAGGGAGGAGAAATAAAGGTTGATGACTAGCAGGAATGGATAGATCAAGTGCAGTTTTTTTTTAGGCTGGGAGAAACATGGATATTTTTATATACAGTAGAGAAGCAGCCAGTAGACAGGAAGTGATTAAATATTGGTGAATAAGTAGGAAGGGTAAAAGAGGGCAATCTGCAACAAAACACGTGACAAAATAGAATAATTTACACATGCAGAGGGGTTTCCCTTGCCAAAGAGAAAGGCCATTTCTTCATCTGCAACAGAAGTGATTAAGAAGATAGTGGCAGAAGACATCTGAGTGAGGTCAGTGAATGGTTTCAGTTTTTTCAATGAAATATGAGGCAACCTGAGCCAGGGAGAAGAGAAGGGGAGATGAGGATAGTTTGAGAAAGGACAAAAAACATTTGGAAAATTTGCTGTAGTGAATGGAATAGAATTGATTAGGGAGCTATGAAAGAATTGCCTTTTGTTAGTGAGGGTCCAGCTGAGATTAAGTAGCATAAACTCGCTGTGGACCCAGTGGACCCAATCCAGTGATTTTCTGCAGCTTCGTTCAGCAGCATGGGAATAGGAAAGAAGGCAGCAGTGGATTTCATACAAGGCTGGTGTTTGAAAGATCTTCTATAGGATTAAAGGGCAAGGGGCTCAAAAAAAGAAGGCAGTGTAGAGTTAAACTGGTCCCAGAAATAAACACAATACTCTGGATGTGATGTGACTAGGATGGAATTCAGTGGGTCACATTCCCATATTCCTGAACACTGGGCTTGTCTTCATGTAACTTTCCATTTGAATTCACTTTCTTGGCTGCCATATATCATAAATCATACTGAAAGAGATACCATTTAATAAACAAGAATCAAATAAGATAGCAGTGCTTTCTCTCAGAGCTGGGTCTTCTCCCTCATAGATTCAAAGTGGATTTTCTAGGATTCAAGACCAAAGGATGCCCCTCAAAGCTGACTTGTATAGGAACAGGCTAAGAGCACAGAGAAGAGGAAATCCAGCTGTGACTCTGTTATTCTTTAGACAAAATGTTAACAGCAGCAATAGTTTTTGTCCTTATAGTGTCTTATGTGTATAGTCATATAGGTCATGTAAAACAATCCTTTGAGATCGGTAGGTAGAAGAGACATTATACCCATTTTACAGATGAGGAAACTGATGATTAGAGAGGTTGTCTTTTGTCCTTGGTTACACAACTAGTATATTGTCAGAGGGGAGCTTTGAACCCAAGTTTCTTTTGTTGCTAAGTTCAGCACTCTTTCCACTTATGCTGACTTTCTCTCCAAGGTCCATTCTGTATTTCTTCTCTTTCTTTCTTTCCTCTTTCCTCTTTCATTTTGTTTGTTTTTTTTCTGCCTCCTTTCCTTCCTTCCTATCAAACGTGATTTCCTTAGCATAGGGCACTCTCTTACTATCAATAGAGAAAAGTACTTGCTCTGTATTTTAATAGCTTAACAATTCTGAGCAATTTGCCTAGGATCACATAACTGGCATGTGCCAGAAGCAGAATTTGCACCCAGGTCTTTTGTAGTCCAAGCCCAGCTCTCATTCACTACACCAAGTTGCCTCTTTCATAACGATCTTAAACCAAAATGGAAATCTAACCAATGCTTTCTGAAAATCACAAGTCCTTCCCCAGTTCCTTTGTGAAATAAAACAATAAAGAATCTGTTTCAAGAATCATTTCTTGCCAGGGGCTCAGACTGCCTTATAAACACATTCTCTCTCTAATTAGAGATAATTATCCCATGTCCCTGAGAAGGGGAAAAAGAACAGCAAGGACTGACACTCCCATTATAAAGATGGGGAAATCAAACAGGAGGGGAAGTATCTTCTCTCCAGAACCACATGAGTTGATGGCAGAGGCAGAGATACTGAGATCTTGTGACTAACAAGACCTCTATTCAGTAGGTTTTGCTGCTTCCCTTGAAAAACTAAGCTGAATTGGCCACTTCGCTCTGTTTCTAAAACTGAGAAAAAAGCACACTGCCTTAAGTTCAAACTGGTACCACAATTTGTACTGAAATAAAAAATCAAACTTGGGGATAGAATTGCTCAGTAGAGCAAATAACACATGGGAAGAAAGGTCTTTAAGTCCAAGTTCTGCTTTTGCACTGGGTGCTTCCAAAATATGTCCAACAGTGATATTACTTCTTTAGTTAAACAGATTCCACCTTTGAGGGGTAAGTCATCTCCCCAATAGTTCATCTTCTATTATGAGTATGCTGACACCAGGTGATGATAGCTTGAGAGAATCCCATGGTGTGAAAAATAAGGATGAAATTGTAGGTGTCTAGGCCCCAGACATCCAAATGATGGCCCTCTACTTCAGGTCTCTTTAACTATAAAATGTTTCTTTTTTTTTAAATAAAAAAGAATAATAATTTTTATTAACAGAATAAAATTAAAAATGTAATACATAGCTAATATTTTCAAAGATGATATTTTAGAACAATCCTTTTTTTTTTTAAAACCCTTACCTTCCATATTAGTCAATACTATGTATTAGCTCCAAAGCAAAAGAGTGGTAAGGGGTAGGCAATGGGGGTTAAGTGACTTGCCCAGGGTCACACAGCTGAGAAGTGTCTGAGGCCAGATTTGAACCTAGGACCTCCCATCTCTAGACCTGGCTCTCAATCCACTGAACAATATATTTTTTAAATGAGGAAGACATAATTTGATACTTCTTTCATTAAACCTTCATTTTTTTTCAAAACCCTTATTTTCTGTCTTAGAACTGATACTTAGTATCATTTCCAAAGCAGAAGAGTAGAGTAAGGGCTGGACAACTGGGATCAAGTGACACAAATGACACAGCTTGGAAAGGTCTAGATTCACATTTGAACCCAGGACCTCACATCTCCAGGCCTGGCTCTCAATCCACTGAGCCACTTAGCTGTCCCAGATCTTCAATTTTCCTTTATCAGCTCACCTGAAACCATAAATGATACTAAAAAACATGCCTGGAGCATGTACTTTGCAGTGGGATTTCAAGCTAGGCTGGGGTCAGAACTTCTGCTGGCAGATTATTTTGGACCCTCAGAACTTTGCCTAATATAAGAAGGCTATTCTGCTGACTTCAGAACTACCCCAATAGGGGTGACATCACCATGAAGTCATCCTTTAGCATCATTCTTGATCACCAAGTTTAGCTAATTTAAGTTCCTGCTTTCTTTCTCCCCTGTGGGAGAAAAGAGACAAACAGTTACGTTTTCATGTGATATTTATTCACTGAGAGCATAAAAGTCCCCATGACTAAACGGTTTGCAAATGTAGGTGGTTTCCAATATGTCTTTGCCTTTTTTTTCTAATCTGAGAATTCCCTGGTTATAATGGATATAAATAATCTCATGAAAAAGACTAAGGTGAAGAGTAAAACGAAGTAATTCCCTAGCATTAGCTCAAGTTAGTATCTTTAATTACCAATTGCCTGAGCCCCCAAAGCTGTTTGCCTAAAGGTTATGAGGAGTCCCCCACACAAAAAAAGATCATTTCAAGAAAAATGTAAACATGCTATTTGTCAAGTCAGCAGGCACTGTGGTAAACTGGAGCTAAAAATGCAAGCAAAAGGAAAGTCAGTCTGTGTCCTCAAGGAGCTTCCAACACCTAAGAAGGGGAAATAAGGAGGCACGGTGACAGAGAATGGAGAGCCAATCAGAGCTTGTCTGCACCCTTCTCAAAATGGTGGTTCCAGGAGGAATGGAGATTACAAGCTGTTTCTCTCTCTGAGCCTTGGTGAACAAAAAGTCCTGTTAGCCACGTTGTACATTCAGTCCTACTGACACTGTTTTGACCGACAGTACCTACCTACATTTACAGTCCTCAACATCAATCTCCAGTCATTGCTATGCCCCCTGTACTTGAGTCATTCTCTTCATCTCCCTCCCAACCAGATCCTGAACTCTGCTCCCTCGAACTCTGGGCTCTGATTGGTGAGGTTTCAACTTAATCTTGCGCAGAATCTCGTCTCTATGCTGTTTCCTACCCATTTCCAAACTACTCTGCTGCACATGAACACATCTGCCTCCCTTTCTGGGTGCCTCATTTTATTTCCTCTTTATGCATGGCTCAGTGGAGAGAAAGCACCAGTCCTGGAGACGAGAGACAGACAAATATAGGCTCACACACTTCCTAGCTGTGGGACCCTGAGTAAGTCACTTAACCCCAATGAACTAGACCTTACAGTTCTTTTGTGTTGGAACTGATACTTAGTATTTATTCTAATACAGAAGACGAGAGGTTTTTAAAATGTAAGCTTGTTATGGGTACATACTGTCTTATTTTTTCAGTTTTAATTTTAATTTTTAATTGAATTTATAATTTTTCAATTTCCAATTTTTCAATCAAAATTTCTTTTTTCACTTTCAATTCAATTATAATTATTTTTCAATTTCAATTACAATTTTTCCATTTTAATTTTTAACAATTGTTATCTGACATTTTGCTACCCAGATTCTTTCTCTCCTTTCTTCCCCTCCTTTCTCCCTGAGAATATAAATAGTCTGATATAGGTTATTCCAGGGGCACAAGAGTGCCTGGCACAAAGTAGGTATTTAATAAATGGTTCTTCATTCATTTATTTATAAATTATTCTATTAGAAGATCTCTAGGAAAATGCCCCAAAAATCTGTGCTTAGAGCTATGCAATTTTACATATTTCATCAATGATTTATTTGAAGACATGAAATTTTCTGATGATACAGAGCCAGGAGGAAGGACTAAAATGTTACATGATGAAGTCAGCCTTGAGAGGCTAGAAAATGGAACTAAATAAAGTAAAACAAAAATGAAAAGGAATAAATATCAAATCCTATACTTGAATTTAAAAAGCAATAACCTTTACAAGTACAAGATGGGAAACTCCCAGCAAGATAATATAGTTTGCTTAAAAAATGATCGGAGGGTCTTGGTGAACTTTAAGCTCAATATAAGTTAACTGATAAAATATAGCAGCTAAAAACAAACAAACAAACCCTAATCTCAAGTGGCATTAAGAGAAGCATAGTTTTCATGATGATGACAATGATGACAGCCACCCTGTACCCTGCCCTGATCTAAGCAGGTCTCAAATATTATGTTCAGTTCCCTGTGCCACATTTAAGGAAGAAAGTCAATAAGATAGGAATGTATACAAAAGAAAAACAACCAAAATCATGGCATACAAGCCTTGGTAGAAGGAACTAGAGATATTTAACTGGGGGAGGGGGGTTGACAATACACAATTACAATTCTTCAAATATTTTCAGGAGTATCACAAGAAAGAGGGATTAAATTGTTTTTCTTGTGTCTAAAGACCTAGGAATAATGCAAGGCACAAAAAGAAGATTTCAGCTCATTATAAGAAAAAAATGCCCAACAATTAGCGCTCCCCCAAAAGAGAAAGAGTTCCCTAGGACAGGGATTCTTAACCTTGTCTCATGTCATGGATGGCTTTGGCAGTCCAGTGAAGCCTAAAGATACCATCCCGAAATAATGTTTTCTAATTGCCCAAAACAGAATACATAGTATTGCAAAGGAAAGCCACTATATTGAAATGTAATTATCAAAATAGTAAAACAATCAAAAACACAGAGCTGAGGTTAAGAAATCCTATCTTAGGAGATAACATAATCTTCTCATTAGAGGTCTTCTAGGAATTGCTGGATGACACTTTGGGCGTAAAAAGCTGATTCTTTTTGGGAGATGATTTGGGCAAGATGGCCTCTGAGGTCCCTCATAACTTTGACATCCTATTATAATTCCTTATAATCTTATATGTTTGACTGAATTCAAAATATTTATATATTCATTGTCATTTTGCCTTCACAATTACTAGGAGGGGATTCAACAGCAAAGAATTCTCACCAATATATGTACTCACACTCTTTTTAGTCAAGGAAGTCAATTTGTCTAACTTTATCTATGAATTACATTATTGAGAAATCATTACACACACACACACACACACACACACACACACGTATTCTAGAGTCCATTCAACATTGAGCAGATTCAAGGAGATGAGCCCAGAAGCTTCCTTGCTGCCTCCCAAAGCCCTTTTATGACAGGAAGGTACATTGCCAATGATAGATAACCTTGTTTTGGACCCTGTGAATGTGCAGGGGGCTACCTTCCCCTAATCCATCAATGCAGCCCAGGGAACAGACTAGAATATCCTTTGACAGATAAGTTAGAAGGGGAACAGCCAAGTGAGGATGCTGAGTATACTCCCTGGGGAAGGAAGGCCCCCAATCAACCATGCCCTAAACTTCTGTAGCCTCAGCTTGCGGGTTCAACCTGGTCCTACATAACATCACCTCTTAAAAATGAAAACTTGCCAAGAAGTTCTGGAGAGGTCAAAGGAGTGGGGACATTTAGAAAGTCTCTGATTGAGTGTGCTGTTGGAGGGAAGGGAGTGTGAGGGAAGGAAAGAATCCATGCACCTGGGGCAGAGGCCAGCATTACAACAGCCTCTACTTCCTCATCTCTCAGAGGGAAGTCCCCATGGAGCAGGCCAAAATAAACATGTCCCAGCTGACTTTGAGCAGTAAAGTAGGTCAGCAGGATGCAGAAACCCAACCTGCAGTCTTCCACCTTCATGTTGGAGGAAGTATAAAAATCTCACAGCAGTGTTCTTTGGGTCATTTATTTTTTCTTTAAAATGGTTACTGGATTCCAGGCAAAATAATAAAAGTTGGTGTTTTGCTTTTTTTTTTTAAACCCTTACCTTTCATCTTGGAATCAATATAATGTATTAGTTCTAAGGCAGAAGAGTGGTAAGGGCTGGGCAACAGGGATTAAGTGACTTACCCAGGATCACACAGCTATGAAGTGTCTGAGGTAAGCTTTGAATCAAGGACCTCCCATCTCCAGGTCTGACTCTATTCACTGAGTCACCTATCTGCCTCCTAAATAGTGTTTTACTACATCAAGCCTTTGTTCCTAGTATCTGAATTGGTGGCTGCCCCATTCCCTTGGTCAACTGCCCTGGCCATAGGTCATTTGGGTACTTCTTTGAAACCTCCAAAGTTAGATGACTTTCTAGAACCTCATTTACTGATTGTAATCTATTTTATAGCTTAAAAAATCTTAACAATGTTGAAATGATCACAGAGGCATTTTTGTAATAGGGACCCATTTTCAGGAGTATCTGAAACAAGGAACACAAATTCTCCAGTACCTCACATAATGCTTGGCATATAATAAGAGTTTGTTAATTAATTGATTGATTGTTTTCCAGTCCTATTTTCAATGTTGTTGTTGTGGTTGTTCAGTCATTGAGTTGTGTCCAATTCTTCATGACCTCATGAACCATAACTATCCATGGGGTTTTTTGGCAAGGATACAATCTCATTCCAAAGAGTCAAATGCTTAATCTGCAGTCCCTTTCTGATATAAGGAACTAGGAATAATAGAATCACAGGTTGAGGAATTGTAAATAACTTCAAAGTCATGTAGTTCAACAAATTCTTAAAAGGAATACTCACAACAATATTGTCATCAAGTGTTTAAATACATATGTCCAACAATGGGGAACCCAGTACTTCAAGAAAAAGTTCATTGTACTTTTGAACAACCCTGATTGTTAGGAAATTCTTCCTGATATCAAGCCCAAACCTGACCCTTTGTAATATCTGCCCACTGCTTTCTGAAGGTGTTTACATTGCATTTTGTGAGCCTAAGGACTTAGGTATCCACTATACTGTCAACTAGGCAACTAGTTGATGCAGCAGACAAAGTGTCAAAGTTGGAGTCAGGAAGACCTGAGTTCAAATCTTAACTTCTGAACTTACTAGATCCTGGGCAAGTGTCTTAACTTTTTGACATCAATTTCCTTATCTGTAAGAAAGATAAATAATAATAGTAGCTGGCTCAGAAGATTGTGGTGAGGATCAAACAAGATAATAACAATTGCTTTGCAAAACCCAAAGCATTATAGAAATGTTAACGTCTATTATTATTGCTTTGGATACAGAAAGGGAGCTCAGATAGGACCTAGTTCCCTAGAGAACTAAACACCTTCACTTTCCAATGATTAGCATATCCCTTCCCTAGTACATGTATGTGGGTGCTTTTCTTTTAGAGTCAGTTCCTTAATCATTGGTCCAAAAGACCAACTGGCTTTGACTTAAAGAGACCCAAGATCTCTGGATTTCTTGAACTCAAAAGGTCACCTCAAACACTAAAAAGCTGACCCCCCCCCCCAGACTCAGTCTTGCCTAGGCTAAACATGTAGCTGAAGATGCTAAGTGTTTATGGTCATATGTTGGCCAGGGTAAATGTTAGGAAAAGTTGCCCCCTTTTTCACTGTTGTCTCAAAAAGCTGCTCAAAACATTGTTGGCATGATATGTAGTTGCAAAGGAAGGGAGAAGTTGGATAGGGGCAGTCATTACAATAAGTGTCCTAGCGTGGCAGTCAATCATTTCATCATCTCAAAGTGTAAGCCTTTTAGCCTTGAGCAGACTTATCCAGAATCGAGTCTCCCAGCTCCCACATGGTTACAGGCATTAAGAATTGGAACTCAGAGCAAGTTCTATGGGATGGCACCTAGAGGCCAATCCAGCCTCGCCTCACTACCTCCATTGAATACATTCTAAATGAAAAGCAATTGGAAAAGGGTGCTTGCAACTGGAAGACCAGAAAATACTTCCTGTAGAAGCTGGTGCTGGAGCTGAGTTTTGCAAAGGCGCAGAGAAATGATATGTTTATGCAATGCATTATGTGAAGGAATATAAGAAAGGATAATTTGGATGAGAGAGTATGTAATTCATAAGCAATTAGTACCACCAGGAGAATACTGGGACATTAAAAGGCAAAATTTTGTGGCAGCAAGCATAGTAAAATCATTGAAAGGCTTATACAACTGGCTTAATAATATCCTACTCTTCAGAACTCTATGGGTAGCATCTGTCAAATATATAGGTAATGACACAAATTCAGTTTCAATGGGCTGTGTCTGTCAAATATAACACACGTTCATCTTCCTCATGAGGTAGCTAGTTGGTATGGTGGGAAAAATTCAAGATACAAAGTTAAGAAGAACTGTGTTCAAATCCCTCTTCTACTTACTAGTTCTGTTACCCTACGTAAATTACTTTACCTCTATCTGCCTTGGTTTCCAAGTGGAGATAACAATAACATTTTTTCCAGTCTTTATGAGGATAAAATGAAATAATATTTATAAAATGTTTTACAAATCTTAAAGTGAGATACACACATATATACACTCATATTTGTATATGTATATTACACATATACATATATATATCATAATATTTCTACATATATTTTAGGGTTAAGTGATTTGCCCTGGGTCACACATATCTAGAAAACATTTGAGGTTAGATTTGAATCCATAGCGTCCTGACTCCAGGCCTGGCACTCTATCTACTGTGCTATATTAGCTGTCCCCCTCTCTCTTTCTTTTGAACCCTAGGTAGGACACTCTCCATAATGTGAATAAACAACCTTGGTAAGCACTTTTCCCCCAGTGTTATACTTTGCTTGTGGTTGACCTTCAACAGATCCTTAAACAAAGTTATTGTCATGGTGATCTTCAAGGGTGTTGTTAGAGTCAGCTTGAACTGGCTCATGAGAGCTAATTGTTAAATTTTCATTGTGAGCATTTTCACACCTTGGACATCAGAAAAGGCTACAAATAAGGGCTTGATAAAGTATTTTGTTGTTGTTTGTCTGGACTTAAGAAAGTTATGGAAAAGATGTTAGTAATACAGATGAAACTTAAAAGTCCATTTCTTCTAGAGAGGAGTTCATTTAACATTTGGCAGGACATCACTGGTCAAATCTGTCATGTTACATGACCTTAACATCTGCAGGGGAGACATTAAGCTTAAAGATAGACTATATACGTTGTTTTACCAGGTTAAAATGCTGCTATTGCTGTTGTTGTTATTTGGGGTACAGGGGGATGAATCATCAAGCAAGAGCTTTCATGGGATCTTAATTCATAAAGAACTTGACAAGATTGTCTACATTAAAACAACATTTGTCTGTTTCATTGGTGATGCCAAGAAGAAGGTAGGCATAAGGAAAGATGGCAAAAAGTTTTGTTAAATATAGTTTAGAACCAAGAAATGAAAGAGGCCAAAGACTTGTAAGCTACTCAGAAGTCCCACACCTGTAGAACATGAATAGTTTTTTCAAGGAGAGCGTGGGAGGCGCTGGACACCTGAAAACTGAGCAACATGACAACAAAAAATATAAAATAAAATATATTTTAACTGACAGGAAACAACTGGTTACTACTATGAAAGTCAATACTGAACAAACAGTCCATCTACAGCCATATCTACTGATAAGTGCATTAGTCAAAATCAATGCCAAATTAGGAGAAAAAAGAAAGATGTAAAGACCAGTTGGTATGTGATTAAAGTATCTAGAATACAACTTGTTCAACAAACTGTCAATTCTGAAAAATGGGAAGTAACACTTTTATAACTTTGATTATCATGCTTTCTTAGGGAAGCTTAGTTAATGCAAACCAGTAGCCACAATGAGGAGGCTGAAAAACTCAGAAAATGTCTCAACCAGGAAAGTCCTAATGTCCATGCCAAACAAAGAGACATGGCAGCTAAAGGCAACACTGCTTTGGAGTACAAGTTAATTCAAGAATCATTATCAAAAGAATGTTGTAATAATACAAGTAGTATCTCCTTACAAAAGAATGGAAAGCACTTCCCCAATGCTACTAAGTCAAATTCAATTTAATTCAGTTCAACAAAGATTTTTCAAACTACTTACTTTGTAACAGGCCTCCTGATGGGTATTCAAAAGATAAGAACACAAAGACAAAACTGGCACAATCCCTTTTTCTCAAGGAGTTTATATTCTACTGGACAGAAGCAACAGAATGGGGGTGGGGGGGGTGTGCACAGCTAGTTGGCTCAGTGAATTAAGAGTCAGGCCTAGAGATGGGAGGTCCTAGGTTCAAGTCACTTAACCCCTATAGTGGAAGCCTTGCTACTCTTCTGCCTTGGAACCAGTCTTGATTCTAAGACAGAATGTAAGAGCTTAAAAAAAAAAAGCAACAAATACACAGATGAATAAATACCAAATAATTTGATACAAAATCAAGGATTAACACCTGGAGGTATCAGGATTACTGGATGAGTTGAGAAAATAGGGCAGAGCCTTTGCTTTAAGTAAGATCAGGATTCTGAAAGGAAAAAGTAAAGGTGGCATAGGGAATAGCTTGTACAAATGGATGGAGTTCTGTAGAAAACAGAATGCCAAGTTTGGAATGCAACCACAAGTCCAGTTTGTCTGGAATGAAGAATGCATGTAGGATGAAATAAAGTTGGCAAATTTAGTCAAGAATACAGTGAACTAAAAGAACAACATATACAGTAACTACAAAAATGTAAATGAAAGGATCACTTGAATGAAACCAAATTTTGAGTAATTAAAAAAAAAAGATTCTAGAGAACAGAAAATCAAACATATGTCCCTCTTCTTAAAGGACTATCAGAACAGAATGCTACATATATGTCAGATACAGTCACTGTATTGAGTGTTTTCATTTAATTGTTTTTCTTTGGTATGTTATAATTTTATCTGGAAGAGCAAGCATTTCTTGAAATAGCTGTGATATAAAAAAAAGGCATCAATAAAATAGATTTTTTTACACATTCAGTTAGAATCCTATTATAAAGGACCTAAAATGTCATGTTGATAAGTTTACATTAGTCAAAAGACATTGCCAGTGATATCATTTTGGTATGAAGGATAACTACCAACTACATTTTGTTCTAAAAGAAGCAGTCACTGAAGGTTGTACAACATAGGAGTGACCTAGCCAAAAATGTATGTTAGGAAGAGTATTTTGGTAGTTATGTGGAAGGTGGATCAGAAAAGGGAAATCCTAGAATAGGAAACTAACTAGAAATCTCTTTCAACAGTACAGGCAGGAGATAAAGGGCTTGAACTAGGGTGGTGACTATAAAAGTAAGATATGATTTGCAGGTAAAATCAAGGCCTGCCAAATGACTAAACTTATAGGATGAGGGATAGAGAAGAGCCAAGATAACTAATAGGTTAGAAGCCTGAGTGACTCAAGGCATTTGTAGATAAAACTTAAAGCAGAGCAATAAATAAATTAGAATTGAAACCAATCCACCACTTTTTTTTAATGGGTGCTAGGCTTAGAGACAAGAAAACCTACATTCAAATCCTGCCTCTGATAATCCCTTGCTGTTTGACCATAGGCAAATCATGCAATCTGAATGTCTTAGTTTTCTCATCTATAAAATGAGGATAGTGATGGGATTTATACCTGTCATACCAGATGAATTATGTGAGGACATAATAGTGATCTTAAAGCAGAAGTTGGAAAGAAGCTAAATAACTTTTAAAGGTATTTGTGGGGGGCAGCTGGGTAGCTCAGTGGACTGAGAGTCAGGCCTAGAGATGGGAGGTCCTAGGTTCAAATCTGGCCTCAGACACTTCCCAGCTGTGTGACCCTGGGCAAGTCACTTGACCCCCATTGCCTAGCCCTTACCACTCTTCTGCCTTGGAGCCAATACACAGTATTGACTCCAAGACTGAAGGTAAGGGTTTAAAAAAAATAAATAAATAAAGGTATTTGTGGATTGATGACCAAGACAGTGTGTGTGTGTGTGTGTGTGTATCAAGGAGGTTAAGATTCCAAAAGAATGAAAAAGATTTCAGTTGTTTTTCAGTCCTGGCTAACTCCTAATTACTCCATTCTGGGTTTTCTTGGCAAAGATATGGGAGTGGTTAATCATATCCTTCCTCAGTTTATTTTACAGATGAGGACAGTGAGACAAAAAGGGTTAAGTGACATGTGCAGGGTCACACAGCTAGTATGAGTCTGAGGTTGAGGGGGCAGCTAGGTGGCTCAGTGGATTATGAGCCAGGCCTGGAGAAAGGAAGTACTGGGTTCAATTCTGGCCTCAAACACGTCCTAGCTGTATGATCCTAGGCAAGCCATTCAGCTTTCATTGTCTCCCCCTTACCACTCATCTGACTTGTAACCAATATACATTATTGATTCTAAGATGAAAGGTAAGGGCTTTAAGAAAAAAAAGTCTGAGATTGAATTTGAACTCAAGTCCTCTTGGTTTCACTCAGCACTCTATACACTATGCCACCTTGCTGCCCAAAAAAGAAAATACTATTTTAAAAAAGGTGACCAAGAAAGAAGATGTTATCAACTATCAATGCATATGCCTGTTTGAACAACTCTTTGCAATGTTGTAAAAATTGTGTATGTATATATTGTAAGCATATCTAATGAAGACAGGCAGACAATTTTCTGCAGCAGACCACATAATGACAACACTTGAAGATTTTCAAAGTATCTTACAAATACGTCATTTAATTTGCTTCTTGCAACAACCCTGCGAAGTTCGATACTATGTATAAGTCGTAGTATCTCGTTATTCTTACCTCACTGATGAAAAAACTATGGCTCGGTCAGGTTATATAACCTCATGTGAATGTGCTTATAATGATACAACAGAGATAAAGATACATATAGAAAGGGTATTTATTAAGCATTTACTATGTGCTGGGTACTGTGCAAACTACTACAGTGAGCTAAATTACAGAGGCAGGATTTAAACCAGATGTTTCCTGATTTCAAATCTAGGTACACCATAAGATAGTTGTTATAAACATGGAGTTGGGAAGTTTTCTAATATGTAACATTTCCCCCTAGAAGAACAAAATGATGCACATATTTAAAGTTGCATCCTAGAACATTATCCAACACAGGAAATTAACAAATTCAATTTCTGGAAAGTACATTATCAGGGCCCTTTGTTGCACGAAACTAAGGAATGTGTACACACTGCAGAGTTAACTCAGGTCATTTATCATCTATTTGATAAATATCAGAGAAATGCCCAAATGTTACAACTTTTAAAAAACCGCCATGATGGCTGCACCGCGCAGATCTGCGCCACCTCAGTCTAAAAACCATCCTGGTGGCTTGGCTAGAGTTGACAGATTTGCACCTCAATCCCACAGGATAAGTTAACAAATGGATCTGAATGAGAATTGTTGGACTTTGAGGAGGTGCTCAAAATTTATTTCAACCTCCAACAGGAGTCATTTACACTTTAGAAATGTTGATGCTACCTTTTAACTTTGTTTTGAATCTGAAAGAATGTTTGGGACAGAGATCTGGTAGGGAAGCAGGACTGTTGGAGGGGTTTCTGGTGATTTGTATTTTTTGAGCAAATGTGAAGGTTTGCTGCCACAGGATCCTTCCTATTCAGTCCAACAAAGGAACACTAAACTGAGCAAGGTAGATAGGACTCAGGAAGACAAAAATGAAACTATCTTTGATCTTGAAGGACTTATATTCCACAGCTGAAACACAATATAAACACAGATAAGTAATAAAAAGTAATTTCAGGGGGGAACAAAAGGCTAATAATTGGGGATGAGGCAGCATCAGAGAGGATCATAATAAACTTCCAGTAGAAGTTGGGATAGGAACAGAACTCATGAATTTTACCTCCACATCATCTCTCTTGTATCTTATTTAAAAGTGACTATCCTAGCTTATGTCCTCAGGTACCAATTGTGTACAGCTTTCTAACTGTCTCATCCATCTCTCACAACTCTATTTTTCACACAGTTGCCAAAAACAATCTTCCTAAAGTATAGGTCTGACCATATCATCGCCCTGCTCAAAAACCATTTTTGTTCAGTTGCATCCGACTCTTCATGACCCCATTTGTGGTTTTGTTGACAAAGATGCCAGACTGGTTTGCCATTTTTTTCTCTAGTTCATTTGACAGAAGAGGAAACTGAGGCAAATAGGGTGAAGTGACTTGACCTAGAATCACACAATTAGTTTCTGAAGTGTCTGAAGCTGAGTTTGATCTTAGAAAGATCTGTCTTCCTGCCTCTAGGTTTGTCCTTCTATCCACTGTGCCACCCATCCGAAGTCAAGTAGCTCTTTTGTCTCCAGAAGCCTTTCCCAGTATATCACACCCTCCTTTCGAGACTGAAGCACTACCTACTGCACCAAAGCTGAAGTGGATGTCTATTTGTCTGGTGAAGTAGACCTTCCCTCAGGGGGAAACCTCTCCCAGTGACAAAGTCAAAACCTGGGGTTTATACCTTTAATCTAAGTAAACTGGGGATCTCTAGATTTCCATGTTGACAATTCCAAGATGGAAGGTAAGGGTTTAAAAAAAAAAAGGTTAGAGGGATATAGTAATTGTTTTAGCACCTGAGAGGGGAAAGAGAGTACAGCTTTAGGGACAGAAAGAGAACCATTGTGGCCATTAGCTATGGGGTAAATGCCAATTCCAGTAAGTGGACTCCCATTCAGGATTTTTATAAATTGGCCCGTTGTTCTGTAAGAGCAGAAAAATTATATATGAGGAAAGAAAAAAAGCAGGTCAGGATCAGGTCATCACAAGACAGTTCTACTGAGATCAAATGAGATAAGCTTATGGAAAGCAGTTTGCAAATCTCAAATACTATAAAAATGCCAGCTAATAATAATCACTGTTGAGAAAGAAGGTGATGATGATGATGATAACTACCCATCTGCCCTTCTGCATAGAGGTTTTAGAGGACTTTTACAATTGTGATCAATCTTGAAAGGAAACAACCAGGGCAGATGCTTTTCACCAAGGTCATTTGTTTGCTGATAATCAGTCAGGTGGAGATACCCTGATGGAGCATAGCTTTAGAGCTGAGAGAGACTTTAGAGGTGATATGGTCCAACCTTCTCATTCTACAAAGGAAACAGAGGCACAGAAAGGTGAGTGGCTGGCTCAAGATCCCAGGCCCAGTCAGAGTTCCAACCCAGTTCCCTTGATGCCCAAGTCTAGCATTCTTTCCAGTGTAATAGAGGAAAGTCATAACTGGAAGCACCAGGAAGGTGAGGAACTTGCCTATTTAGGAATTGTAAAAGCCTGGGGATCTATATAGAAGTCTTCAGGATGGGGCTGGGAAGAGAATTCTGTTTTAGGATTCTGCATTAGGTTCCATTTTGTTTTCTTAGAACTTTGAATAACACTTTCTTTCCTTAATCCTATAAAGTATGTGCTTTTAGGCAACATGGTATCTAATATATGAACTCTAAATGAGTCCGTTTTCCTACTAACAAATAGAAGAGATGACTCCAACCAAGGGTTAGGGAGCAAACAAAACACCCCCATTTCTCTCCAAAAGATTCTTTCTAATATTGAATAATCTCTTTTAAGTGTTTGGATGAGGTTGATTCAAATCCTACTTGGGAGCAGACTTCAATGGTTTGAAACAATCAGTCCCTTTCTGTAAAGCTTCCCCAAGTATTTCCTTAGGAGGCATTATTCATATTTTTAGGGCTTGAGGTGGGATGAAAGAAGGACAGGGGCAGGGGAAGGAGTACTGGCTATATCTATAATACCACAATATTCTTTAAAATGCCATTATTAGACACAGTCTCATAATGCTCAACCACAGACTAGTAGGAAAGGGGAAGTTAAATAATGCATAACTCATTTTCCCATCTATCCTATTTCCCTTCACATGAGGAATTTGATGGCTCTAATGGGGGTTGTCAACATGGAATCTGGAAACCCCAAATTTGTAGTCTAGTAAAATCTCAAGTTTTAGGACTAGCTTATAAGTTGGAGACTCCAAAGCTTGTACTTATTTCTTGTTCCTATGAGAATCTACCCTGAAAGGAATCTCAGGCTAGCAGTTTTAGATTGAATAATGGACCCAAAGCTAAATAACAATTCTAGTTTGGTGGGGCTAAGCATAAGTCAAGTGACTCTTTAGCACAGTAGGTAGCACTTCAGTCTCGTAAGCTGAAGGTCTTGAGTTGAAAGAGGGATGTCTTACAATGGGGAAGCTTCTAAGGCAAAAAGAAGTCACTTAGCTTATGCCTACTCCCATCAAACTAGAACTATTATTTACCTTTGGGTCCATTATTCAATCTAAAACTGCTAGCCTAAGATTCTCTTCAGGGCAGATTCTCACAGGAACAAGGAACAAGTACAAGCTTTGGGGTCTCCAACTTACAAACTAGTCCCAAAACTTGGGGTTCATCAGATTTTACTAGGCTACATGTTTGGAGTTGCTAGATTCCATGTTGACAGGGTTCCACATCAAGATGGAGAGGAAATTGAGTTTAACACAGAGCCAAGCCCAGGCAGATCTAAGCTTATGAAGGACAATATTCAAGACTACAGGAACTATAAAAGAAGAGAAATTTGTCCATGGCACTATCTCATACTCCCTTCCAGTAATTCTCTCCACCTTTCTGCTGCTTCTTCCTCACAAGACAATTCTCCCCCAAAACTTGCTTATTCTATACTCAAAAAATAAATTAATTAATTAAACAACCTTCTTTTTAATTACTTGTCAAATAAGAAAGGATGGAGTCTCTGAATAGATAGTATGGGGTATCAGTACTGAATGGTAAAGAACATGAAAACCAATCATAGGTAGGCCAGCAGTTACAAACAACCACCCTCTTTAAAATATGAAGTGCTTGTAAGGAGCAGTTAGGAGAATCTGGTAGCAGAGGCTTTTGATCAGTCACTTTCCTCACACTTTCCCAGATAACTGGCAAATTGTAATCCATATCATGACAGCTAATGGCTTTGATGCCTTCGTGTTGCTTCCAGTTGAAATAATAGAATCTGGGGGAGGCCAAAGTCAAGAGATAATTTGAACTTCATCTCTGCCCTTGGACTATGGGTTAGATCCATAAAGAGGAAAGAACATCTGAGACTTTGCTCCAAGGTCCCAAATTTAGAGGGTGCAGATAGCACTTGAAGTCCTGAAGCACTATTGAAACAACAGAGATTAAGCACCTAGCCAACAAAAATAATTAGTTAAAATAGGAAACTACCAGATGGTATGCTGGGCTGAGCTCCTCCCACGCCCACCCTACTTCCCCTGGCCCCCTGCACAGCAATCTCCCCAGGAGCCTAACAATAGTTCCAAAGTCTCAGTCTTCCTCCACAGGGTAGTAAACACCTTCCCCACCCACTTCGTTCTGTGCCTCTACCACCCCCAGCTTAACTAAAGTCACATTCTGTGCCATTTGCCCCCATCCTTTGAGGTTCTTGTCTTAATCACAAAAATGCCAAGTTACAACACTAATCTGTATGTGTGTATATAGTATACAGATCTAGTACATAAACAGATATATACATATGTACAGATATGCATAGATCTTAATAGAGATGTATACATAAACATGTGGGTATGTATATTTAAGCAGATCTGGGATATCTTTAGTATAATAAACTTGCACAGTGGCCTCACAAAGATTTAGAGAGTTGCCTGAAGAACTAAGAGTGTCATGGCCAGGATCACACAGCAAGTAGTCTATAGGAGCTAGAACTTAAATTCAGGTCATCCTGACTCAAGACCGGCTCTCTGTCCACTACTCCATGCTGCCCCTCATCTATCAAAGTGTGAAAAATAACAAAAGAAGACTATATTGGGCCACTAAAATTTAAATGCCTCTGTTATATCAATTTGGTATTGGAGAAAATGGCAAAAGATTATTTACATGGTAGAAAGCAATCCAACTTGCTTGGGTTTGTCAGAAAACCAAGAGGAAGTGAGACCCTTTTGGGGATATAAATGGTTCAATACAAAGACAAGAACCTTCACGGAAAAGATAATTCATCATTTATTTTTACTGTCAATGTTTGATTCTTTCCCCATCAGGGAAAAGAGGTATCATCTGTCTTAGACTAGAGTAATTAGTTATGGCCCATATCAGTCATGAAAATGTTTCTGTGCTACAAGTCATGATCACTAGAGAAGTAACTCACTACCTCAATAATCAGCACTCATGGGAAAAGGTAAAGTTAGAATGCTGGCCTGGAATCCTGGTTTTGATTTCTTCCTTGGATACTAACTGACAATGGAACTACAGACAAGTCACTAAAACTCCCAGAGCCTCTGTTTCCTTATCTGTAAAATGATGCTAATGGGGGCAGGTGGATAGCTCAGTGGATTGAGAGTCAGGTCTAGAGACAAGCTGTCCTAGGTTCAAATCTGACATCAGACACTTCCTAGCTGTGTCACCCTGGACAAGCCACTTAACCCCCATTTCCTAGCCCTTACCACTCTTCTGCCTTAGAGGAAGATAAGGGTTTTTTTTGTTTGTTTTGTTTTGTCTTGTTTAATGATTCTAACAGTCCTTGCATTAGCCCTTCACAGGATGAGGAAAGAATAGAGAGAGAGACTGGATTTGTGATTTCATTAGTATAGGAACTTTCCAGGTGAGGAAACTCCCTTCATCAATGCAGATTGACATTTTCTCTTCAACTTAAAATCAGAAAGTTGCTGAGAGCATCAAAAAGTTAAGTGATTCGTCCAGAATCATACAACCAGTATGTGTGTCAGATACATGACTCAAACTCAGGATACCTGGTTTCAAAACCAATATCATACAATGCTGCTTCTCAAAATAAATAAACAAATACATTATATATCTATATATACATATATATCTACATATATATCAAGAGATGGTTTCAATTTATTATCCTATGGGTTATGAGCTCAGCACTGACTCTGGGACTGGGGGATCTGGATTCCAATCCCATTCTTCCTACTTACTACCTCTGTGACCTTGGGCAAGACCCTTCACTGACTGGTCTTCATTTTCTTCATTTTCCTTATTTGTAAAATGAGTGAGGATGGTCTCCAAAGTCTCTTCCAGAAGGTTTGGATCTCCCACTAAATGAACCTGAGAATTTTTAAGTGTTGCATTTATGTGAGCTATTGTGGTTATCACAAAAACCTAAACATTACTGAAGCAATGCTCACTAGCTCCTAAAAATGTTTCCTTTGGAGAGAAAAAAGCCTTCTTCGGTTACCTGCTTTACTAAGTCTATATGAGACTGAAATGTAATGACTTTTCATGAGTTAACTTTTTCTCTTTTTGTTGGTGTTTTTATTCTACTGTTCCAAGTGATTTATGCTTAAAGAATCACAGAGGATCTCATCACTAGCCCTTCCTTTCATTCTTTTCACATCCCATGGATACCAAAGGAGTGCATTCTTGCTACAGGACCATTCAACCTTTTTTTCCCTCAATCATTTGTTTCTCTGCCACTGCCCTTCATGCCAGTTCTCCTTCCTTAGCTTTAAAATACAATATGTTGCCACATCTTCATATACACCACATCTCTGTCCATGATGGCCTTGGCATGACTTTCAACTTCACTAAAAAAGTCATGGAATCTTGCGACCTCTGAACAGTCAACTCAGCCAACAAGATACAGATATAAATAAAAACAAGTGTGTCACTTTATCTATCCTTATGCTGCAGCCTACAATTTTCATGTTAATTTCACTTTCTGACTTTCTACCACTGGACTGCCTACTCTGGAATATTTTACCTAGAGGTGTTAAAGTCATAATTGTTCAATTAGCAACCATCTGAGGGAAGAAAAAATAAAACTTCCTTTCCTTAAACAACTCCTCACCTGTGTAGGGTATCAAAGATTATACATTTAGAGTGGAAAAGGAACCTTGGAGATAAACAAACCTAACTCCCTCCTTTTACTAATAAGGAAACTGAGATCCAGAGAATGAAAATCATTTGCCCAAGATCACACAGGTGACTAGAGACAGAATTCAAACCCAGATAGTTCTGCTTTCAAACCCAATTGTCTTCCCACTACATTTAAGAGCAAGTGCCTATCAGGTGTTTGTTTGTTTGTTTCCCAGATATAGAATTATATTGATGTCCAGAACTTTAGAGAAAATCTTCTAACAATTCAGATCAGCAACTTCTCTGCTAGGGATTTACCTGGGGCATGAAGTGGATTAAACAGGATTACACAGCCAGTATATATGAGAAAGAGGCTTCTAACCTACGTCTTCCTGTCTGAGTCCAGATCTCCATCCAGTATACCAGAGCTGACACTACTGGCATCTATTCTTGACCTCTCTGGAACTCTGGTCCCTGGTGATCAACTTCTCCCCCTGGATATTCTTTCCTAAGTTTTTCTAAGATATTCATCCATGTCACACCTATTAACTGTGAGTATCCCAAAAGGACGCTGAGCTCTCTTCTGTTATTTCTCCATATATCCCTTAGTCTTCTCATCTGGTCCCATAGGTTCCATGATCATCTTCAGATGATTCCAAGACCTATTTATCTAGCCTTTACCTTTCTCCTGAAATATAGTCCTGAATGGCAAACTACCTTTTGGATATCTTCAACTAGATGTAATATCTCCAATATCATCACAACCTCAATAAGTTCCAAACCAAACTCATTATCTTTTTCCCCAAAACCCTTCCTTCTCCCTAACTTTCCTATTACTTTTAAGGGTACCACTATCATCCAAGTGATCGAGGCTTGCAACCTTGGTATCATCCTTAATTTCTCACTTGAATTCACTACACATTGCTACTCTGTTGTCAAATTTTATCTTTTTTGCCCTCACATCATCCCTAGCATCCATCCTCTTTTTTCTATTCACATAGTGAAACAAGCACTGGCTTGGAAGTCAGAGGACATGGGTTCAAATCCCATTTCTAACTCACTCTGTGACTTTAAGCAAATCACTTAACATCTTAAGGCCACTTTTTGATGGAACTTTCCCAAATAACCTTCAATATAGTCTCTTTCTTCAAGTCTCCCACCATTCCAATCCATTCTCCACTCAATTTCCAAGATAATTTTCTAAAGAGCATGCCTTACTATTGAAACAGCTAGGTGGCATAGTAGATAGACCCAAGTCTGGAGTCAGGAAGACTCATTTTCCTGCATTTAAATCTGGTCTCAAACACTTACTAGCTATGTGACCCTGGGGAAGTCACTTTATCCTGATTGCCTCAGTTTTCTCATTTGTAAAATGATCTAGAGAAAAAAATGGTAAACAACTCTAGGATCTTTGCCAAGAAAACTCCAAATGGTGTCACAAAGAGTCAGACACAGTTGAAACAACTGAACAACAACAGCAAGGTCTTAACATTGTACATCCTAGTCAATAATTTCTAGTATCTTTTTATTACTTCCAGGATCAAATATGAAGTCCTCTGTTTGGCATTTAAAATTGTTCATAACCTGGTCCCTTCCTGTCTTACCAAAGTTTCGCATCACTCCCCATGAACTAAACAATTCAATCACATTGATGTCTCTTCTCACAAAAGTATTCCATCTCTCATCTCTAAGCTTTTGTCCTAGCTGTCTCCCATGCCTGGAATACTTGGCATCAACTTCCCTGACTTCCTTCAAAGTTCAGCTCAAATCCTACCTTCTGCAGGAGGTCTTCTTTCTCTCTCCTTCCTACTCTCTTCCTTGTATATTCCCTCTGAGACTGCCTTACTCTGTACACATCTTACTGTACAATATAATTTTTATGTTGTCTTCCTGATTGGAATGTGAGCACTTTGAGCTCATGTTTTTGCCTTCCTTTGTATGCACAGTGTTATTCACATACTAGTTAATGCTTATTGTCTGACTGACTATAAGGATCTTTATCATTTATTATAGTCCCAAATCCTACCTATCCTAAACCCATTGGAGTCAGCCTAGACATAGGAACTTCTGAGCTTCTAGAAGAGAAAGAGTTAAATGGGGAAGGTTGTTCCAGACATAGGATCCAGAGTAGCAAGTAAGACTGGTAGGAGTAGAGGCTCAAGTCCAGCTAAGGGCTGCCAATCTTTTCCTCCTTTCAAAAGGAGAAGCAGAACTTCCTGTCTGCTATTCAATCAGGAGTTGATTGGCAATAGGGAAAGAATTCGAGCAAATTCCTCAATCCCATGATCCACTTGAGGAATTTGCCCACTAGCTGAAGCAAAAAAGGAAAAGGATGAGCTTCCCCAAACAACTACAAGATATTAATTGTCAAATAGAAGTCTCAGGAGGATGGAGCCAGGGACATAGCTATAAGATATCAGTTAACAACTATGATATCACCAGGGAAATTGGCAGCTGGGAACATCTTGGCCCAAGTGACATAACCAAAATGTAGAACTCAGGTCTTTTGATTCCCCATCCAGTCAGTTCTAGTTGCACTATATCATACTACTAGTCTGGATTAGGTTGAAGCTTACCTCTCTTTCCATGAAGGAAAAGCTTGCTAAACAGATTAAAAAGAGATGAGGTCAAACGAGAGATCATTTGAAAAGAGCATTGGCTTGGAAGTTAGAGAATAGTTCAAATCCCATTTTTAACATCTACTATTCTGTGACTAGACACCTCTAGGCCTCAGTTTCTTTCTCTGTAAAGTACAGTAAATTTGAACTGCATGGCCTCTGATGTCTCTTCTAGCTTCAGACCAATGGTTCTAGGAACTCTTTATAAAGATCGTAGCAAATGGCTTGCCCAGTGCTAATTACAAGTGATTTTCATATATTCACATAGTCTTATCTACTTACAAAATTGGTACCATTTCTGATAAGTTTTAGAAATGTGGCAACTCTCAAAACTGAAAATTTATGACAGTTTTCTTTTTTTTTATCATTTTCCTACCAGATTTTAAAGATATAGACTCAAGTTACAACAGGCTCACCTCATTACACTTTATAAACGGTCTGAATTATGATTCTGCAGAAAGAACTTTTTCTTTGTAGCACTGTGATATGTTTGGTTTCAGAATGTGCAATCTGGGCATAGTTCAGCCTTTTAGAAATGCAAAGTTAGGGTTAAAAAAAAATGAAAGGGTTTTAGAGGCCAATCTGTGGAAATTTCCCCCAGATGAGTGGTTAACTAAGAGAGTGATACAGATAACTAAAAACGGACGGACAACTTGAAAATTTTTTTAAAAAACTCGAGCTCATAAATTCAGATCTCAATGTGTAGCCCAGAATCACCCCCTGTGCCTCAGCTACTAGGCTGGCATGTGAAAGGGGAAGAAAGGACTCTGATAGGATATGCAAGAATGTAATCTGGCATGCAAATATTATCATAGCTTCCTTCAACATTTACAAGGCAAAAATACAATTTAAATAAAAAGACAGTGTTAAACTAGGTGGTCAAGAAATTGCTTTCCATCTTTCTGCTCTGTGTTCCTTTACCAGCAACTAGAAACGTTTCATAAGGTCTTCTTTTTCATGTTCCAAGAGAGATATTGTGTCTCAAAAGTCTTAGCACAATTTTAAGCTCTGAATGCTTAAACAGCACCAAGACCTTTGAGCCATTCTATATAAACTTTGAAAACTTAAAACTGTACTGTAACTTTCAGGCAAAGCCATTAAAGCTTTAAACAACCATAAGACATTTTAGGACATCCTGTGTAAGTTATGGAAGCTTAAAAGAGAACTAAGACTTTGGAGACATCCTGTGTAAGGGCCTTTGAGAAGTATTATATGTGGGAAAAATCATCTAGTGAATACTATTTATCCTTGAATCACAGAATTTCTGAGCTAAAAGAGACTTCAGTGATCATCTGATACAATGACTTACATTTATGAAGGACACTAAAGGCCATTGGTCTTGGCCAAGTGACTTCTCCAAGACTTCACATTTTACAAGTAGCAGGCCAGAACTTAGAACCTAGGCATCCCTGTTACCCCATTCATTTTCCTTCTCTGCTACTCAGCCTTCCTGTGTAGAATCCATGTGTTTAACTGGTCATTCAAAATACATTCACAATGTTAAGTAGTAGTAGTAGTAATTAGTAGTAGTAGTAAATATCAATATGGCAATTCAAGCTCTTCAAAGCACAATATATACATGATCTCATTTGAGCATCGCCACAACCCAGTGAGGTAAATAGAAGGAGCACCATTTTCTAGATGACCTCTAGTCCAAAGAGTCATGGAAACCTAGGCTTAAGTTTCATCCCATTCCTTATTTAAGTGAGTGACCATGGCCAAGTCTTGAGCAACTGTACTATATGTTCAGCTCTGACATTCCAATATGTTCAATGTCACCAACAACTAGTAGGAATCACGAAAAATACATTATAGGGATAAAATATTAATTGTACTCCCAAATTTCTTTCTTTTAAGGATTTCCAAGGGCTTTTCAGATTCTCTCTGTTCACCCCCCACCACATTTTCATGAAGAAAACAAGTGGCATTCCAGATCAGAGGACAGAGTGGGATGGGTAGGGCTAGGAAAGGGAGCTTGGAGTTAAAACCACATCAAGGCTACGAAGAAGCAAACCTTGCTGATTCACAATAAGAATCCAGATTCCTTTGCCCCATTCCTAGCTCTAACCCTATCCTGAAAGACCCTCATGAATTTTTATTTTCATTTTATACCTTGATGCTAATTCTCAGGGGTCTGGCTTGCTTTGTTTCCAATATTTCCTTCAAGAGAATGTTGTTTATATTGCCTTACCTCCAACTGAATGACTATGGCTTCCTTTCATAAGATTCTGGCTTAATCCCTTTGGAATTTTATTACTACTCTCAAACTACTGTAGATCTTGATAATGACTACTTTCCTTATTTTACATTTGGGGAAATATACAAAGAAAGGAGAAAATTTCCCAAGTACATACCAAGGAATTGTAAATAAGTAAGGAGAGTCAGAAAGCAGCTCACCATTGGGCCTCAAAGTCTGTCCTCTTTCCCTTCCTTTAAATACGAAGTCTTCTGCTAAATATGGAACTACTACTACCTGATCAACATTTCTTCTCTGCCAAAATTAGGTGTTTTGAAGTTTTATAATCCTCATACCAAGAAAAAAGAGGGGAGAGTAGAGAAGTCTATTCTTAATAGAGAAGGAAGGAAAGAGGGGATCCATAGGAGAGAGGGAGGGAACTAGAAGAGAAGGAGTAAGAGAGGAAGGAAGGACAGAGGAAGGAAGGAAGGGAGGGAGAGAGGAAGGGAGGAAGGGACTATAATCTCTTTGAGGGAATTGCTTTTTTTTCCATATGCCTGGAACATATTAAGTGCTAAATAAATATTTATTAATATCATAAGAGCATAGATTTGTAATTGTAGGGGACCTTATAGTCTATCTAGTCTAATATCCCCATTTTACAGATGAAGGAAATGAGAGCCAGAGAAGTTAAATGACGGCCACAGTCATATAGGTAGTAACTTGGGTGAGCCACAGTCACATTGGTAATAGAAGAGGGACTCAAGACTGGGTTCTTAGACTCAGGACCCTTTACTACTGTACTGCTCCACAGAAATTCACATTCTTTTAGTCAAGTTTTATACTTTTATAATAGGTAATACAAGTGGTACAGAGTTTGGAAACAGGTAGATCTGAGTTCAAATGTGACCTCAGATACTTACTGGTTGTGTGACCCTGGATAAGGTAGACACTGTCTGCCTCAGTTTTATCAACTGTAAAATGAGAATTATAGGTATATTATAAAGATATGATCATATATTTCATATATCATTATTTACCAAATCATTTTAACACAATTATATTACATATTATATATAATTATATTACATATTATAAATCATATTACTTTATCATATATAATATATATTTTATGTATAATAGAAGCTACTTCTCAAAGTTGTTTTGAGAATCAAATGAGACAAGATTTATAAAGCCCTTGGTTCAGTGGCTAGTATACTGCAGATAATAAGTATTTATGGATTAACTTTATTAAAATTTTAAATTAAATTAAAAAAATTTTAAAGACTAGATCTTCCTACCTTGCAAATTGCTGGAAGTATAGAGACTACTCATGGGCCAACCCTACCATTCATTAGCCCAGGAGTTTTGACCTTCTCTTTTTCCCATCCAGGATGCTTTGACCCACTTTAAGCAATGGTGCCTTATGGGAGCCTATCATATTAATGCTGAATTTAGTGTCAATATCCACTTGGCTTAGGCCACTGGAACTCTAAACACCCAGGCTCAAGAAATATGCCAGCTTCAGCCTCCCTATTTGTTGGCGTTACAGGAATCATTGTCACAACCAAATTGCTGAAAAATTCACATCCACAACATCTGATAGTTTACTTCCAATTCTAAGATTTACTGTTTTCTGAACCAAGATGAAGATTCATTTAGGACCTCTATCATTAGATATTAGGTTTATTTAGGTCTCTTAAGACCTAAAAGCCTTTGTAAACATGAGCTAAACCTCATTATTCTCCATTTTAAAAATGTGATATCAAGTAGTCATTTGCACACTCATAATCAATGGAGCATTCCTGTTGGTCCTTAGAGACTTGGAGGAAGGGAGGAGAAGAATAAAGTGGTGGATCCTGAAGTTAGGAAGACATAAAGTTCAGACTCAAACACATCCTTGCTATGTAACCATGGGCAAATCATTTAAAGTCTCTCAGCCCCAGTTTCTGCTATGTAAAATAGAGAGAATAATCACACCTATCTTCCAGGCTTACTGTGAAGGGAAAAGGAAATTCTATTTGTAAAGCACTTTGCAAACCTTAAAGTTCTGTATATAAAGTGCCATGTTGTTGTTGTTATTCTTATTGTTACTGATCATTCCTTTCTCTTTCTACCTGAGAACCCACAAATCCCAAACCTCAAGAACTGGGTTTCTGTGTTCTCCCAAATACCAAGTTTCAAATCTAATTGTTTTATATGCTTGAAATAACACATATCTTTATATTCTAAAATTACACATTATCTCAAGCTTCATTATGAGAACAAGAAGGAATGAGAGCAGACTTGAGCAGGTGTGTGCTATCATATGAAGATTCTTGGTTTCAATAAATGGCTACTCTCATTTGCAATATTAGACAGTAGAGCAGAAATAGAAAGAAGTCCCTCTGATGCTCAAGGCATCCAAATTCCAATGTCAATAATATCTTTTAAGCTTGCCATCTGTCATCACAAACCTTACCTCATAGCTGTGACTATAATGTCTGATGTCATTGGCTAGATCACCAAAATAATGCAGATCCACTAACATGGAAACCACAGAAAACAATGGAAAACCTGGGGAAAAGAAATCCAACTAACCACACATAAAGTTACAGCAACTAGAAAAAAAACTTCAAATTCAAATTTAAAAAAAAGTAACTATGTAAGCTTTGAACTCTAAAAGACATTAGTTACAGTAGCCATTTGAAATGGTCATCAACTATATATAAAGCTTAAGCACATAATAAGGGTTTGATTTTTCAATTTCCAAAATGTAGTCTTACGGTCATGATGATATATATATATACACACACACATATTTCAGATGAGGGGCAGGGAACAAGAGAAAGTATTAAAAGGGGGCAATAAAGCATTTTTATATTGTTTATTACCCATGATCAATGAACTCAGTTTAATTTACCAATTCACTGATTGGTCTTAGAATTTGTCATCAAGCTCATCCCTTCATTTGTGAGGAAAATCCCATCTAAAGACTGATCAGGAGTGATTTGGCCAAGATGGTGCATCAATTGAAGACTAAAATCAGCCTTCAAATCCAGGTCCCCTGACTCCAGATACATTGTTCCTGCCATTACACTACTCTCAAATTATTGGCTTTAAAACATTTGTGCCACACCTTACAAACCGCATTGCCACATGCGGTTGGGCTTTTTTTAATCGGTCTTTTCATAACACCTACTTCTAGAGTGCTGGTGACTAATACAATAGGTTCAAAAATGTATTGTAGAATTATTTCCATTACACCCAATAAACAATAGTAACATTTGTAAAGAGAATGTTCATTCAGAAAGCTAAGCTACAGTTAGATCAATGAAAATCAGAATGTGTTTGGCTAGAAGAGTGTTAAGACCAATTAACAGAAAACAACAAAAAAAAACCCTAAAATTAAACTAAATATAATTTTAATTCTATCAAGAAATCTTTTTAAAGTGATTATGTGCCCAGAACTATGCTCACTATAGAATTAGAAGACATGATCCCTGTCTTTTCTATCTATGCCCACTAATGACTTTTTCCTCTAGCTGAGGCTTCCTCCTATGGAAAGAATTTTACCTATTCATTCTTTAACCCTTTGCATTCTGACTTCCAACCTGACCACCTGACTGGAAACACTCTGTCAGGGATCATTTAACCGATTAATCCAATGATCTTAAGTTTATAAATATTCAGCCTTAAAATTCCTATTAACTAATGGACATATCCATCTAGATGCACCTCAAATTCAACATATTTCTATCCCTGAGCCCTCCGTTATGCCCTCTAAGCCAATCTTCCTCTAAACTTCTCTGTTTCTGTTAAGGGGACAGTTCTCCCAGGAACCAAGTGTCGTAACCTCAGATCAGTGTTTGACTGGCACATCCCCTTAAAACCTGTGATCATATAGTTACTGTCAATCCTTCTCCAGAAAGTATCATGTGTCTAAACTCTTTTCTCTACTCATCCTCAGTCCAGACTCTCATCACCACTTGCCCTGATTATCCTAATAGCTTTTTAATTGGTCTCCCTGCTTCTCCATCTTCTATATAGATTCCAAACAGTTGGCAAAACAATCTAAGATATGTCAGACCATGCCATTCCCTTGTTCAAAAACATTCAGGAGCTCCCTGTTTCCTCAATGACAAAAACCACTCTCAGACTGGCATTTAAGGTCCTGTAAAATTTTACTATAACCTGTTCCTCTGGCCTTACTTCAAATTACTTGCCCATAGTTACTCCCAATAGTGGCCATACTGGCCCATTAGTCATTCCCCTTACTTGACATGACATCTTTTTGTCTATGTATATTTATGCAAGCAGTCCCCATCTCTGCCTTTCAGAATCCTTGAGGCTAGGTGTCACCTCCTATTAGGAGCCTTCCCTGATCCTTAGCTACTGTGAATGAATGAAAAATACTTCTTAAGCACTCTGCCAAGCACTATGGATATAGATACTAAAGTGAGATAGCCTGTCATCAAAGAGTCAACATTCCTGGGAGCAGCTGGGTGGCTCAGTGGGTTGAGAGTCAGGGCTAGAGATGGGAGGTCCTAGATTCAAATCTGGCCTCAGACACTTCCTAGCTGTGTGACCCTGGGCAAGTCACTTGACCCCCATTGCCTAGCACTTACCCCTCTTCTGCCTTATAACCAATATACAATATTGATTCTAAGATGGAAGGTAAGGGTTTAAAAAAAATTTTTTTTTAATTTTTTAAGAGTCTACATTCCTAAGGGCAGAGAAAACATATTGGTGGGTACAGAGCAATGTAGGGGGTTTTGGTCTGGGAAGTCCCTAGAGCTGCTTTCTAATCTCTCTCATCTTCCCCTATCAGTACTCACCTTATGTTTACTTATATATATGCATGTGTTCCCTAGTGGCAGTAAGCTCCTTAAAGGCAGAGTCTGTTTTATTTCTTACTGTTCATTAATGTGTTTAACTTGTTATTACTAATTTATTTATTATTATAAATTTATTTATATCCCCACATTTCATACAGTCAGATAAAGTTCTCTGCTATTTAAACACCACACTTGGCTAAGCACTAAGAAGCTGGGCAGACAATGGCTAGAGACAATACTGAACCACAACAATAAGCTTAAAAATGAAAAATTTGGTCAGTCATGTGTTTTTGTCTACCGGATGTCAAGTAATTACTTGACTATTTCCTTTGTTGTTACTGAACTGACCAAATGCTTCTTCCTCCCACGGGCAAACCAAATGGAACACTGAATGATAAAATAGCCTGGGTGTTATTAACCTACTGATAAAATTAAAGCCCACGTCACCCTGCCATTTTTTCTAGTTTTTTTTTTCTTTTAAAAATACTTACCTTCTGCTTAGAATAGATATGATATGTTGGTTCCCAGGCAGAAGAGTGGTAAGGGTTAGACAGTGGAATTTAAGTGACTTGTCCAGGGTCACACAGCTAGGAGATGTCTGAGGCCAAACCTGAACCCAGGACCTCCCATCTCCAGGTCTGGCTCTCTACCTACTGAGCCACCTAGCTTCACCTCTAGCTTCCAAAAAGGATAAATTAAGAGGATTTCACCAAAGACAGAAATGTCTCTGCAACAGATCAAAGGAAAATATATGAATTCCTAGTATGGTATGAACTGACTTGTGATTATCTGATACTCTGACCATGACAGCCCTTCCAATCATCTAAAGATGAAGAGTAAACATTTAAGTAAACACCTAGTGGTTTACCCAAGCTTTCAGAAAGCAGACCACTCTCCCTTCCTTTTGAGGATATCAGAAGTGATCTGAGAGGACCTCATGGTTCAAAAGCATTGAGAACAATTTTTGGAGAAAAGAAAGTTCGTGACTCGTGTTTCCCTTGGAGCTGATGAGGCTAAAAAACTTCTTTATCAACATAGAAGTAAGGAAAGGCAAAGTCTCGCTCCAAGTAGACTCCATAGAAACATTAACAATAAAAATATCAAGGCAATAATATCCAAGCTTACTTTTTCTGAAAGATAGCAACAGTACCCAGGGTCCTGAGCTACAAGATCATAGATAAACCCCTTCATTTTATAGATTAGGAAACTGATACCCAGAAAGAGTAAGTGATTTACCTGAGGTCACAAAGGTAGAAAATATTAGAATTTGGATGCTATATATACTTGGCTATATCTAATACCTTCCTCTAAATTCCATGCTTCTTCCTCATACCTTATGTTTTAAATTATGACTAAATGATGTAGAGGGGATTCCTACTTCAGGTTGGCATTGGACTTGATGTAGAATGGATCCCTACTTTAGTTTAGCATTAGACTAGGTGACTTCTGTTACTCTTCCATCACTAAGCTTCAGTGATTCCTCCAGCCTCTGAAATAAAACCATAAAGTTCACCACTTAACTATGTTGTTGTTTGTTTGTCTTTCATTTTGAAGAGAATCTATGTATCCCAAGTTAAGAGTTCTAGACCTAGGGGATGGATGGCTACTCATTTGTTTTTAACTAGGGATACATAGATTCTCCCCCACAAAGGATCTGTGGGTAGATTTCAGGGGAGTCTGTGAACTTGAATAGGGGGAAAAAATCTCACCTTTATTTTCAGTAACCTCTAATTGAAATTTCCTTCAAATCTGAATGTAGGCAACCACACACACACAAAAGTCTTGCATTCCTTATGACTATCATCAATAGAAATCATGGATATTTTCAAATCATATTATTTATAGCAGTTACAGAAATCTCAAAATACTAATTATGATCACTACTTCAAAATTACTATTGCTAGATCAGATATGATTGCAACCTTCCTGTCTACAGACTATATCTTGATGTAACTGGTTTTGTTTGTATTCCTATGTATTTTATTTTATTAATTTAAAAATATAATTCTGCAAAAGGGTCCATAGGCTTTACCAGATTGCCAAAGGGGTCCATGACCAAAAGCAAAGCTAAGAACCCCTTCTCTGAACAGAGATTCTTAGAATTAGAATCATTCATTAAAAATTTCCAGAAAGCTTAGATTCAAAGCAGAGAGTACAGTATTTTTTTCTCTTGGCTTCAAAAGGAAGCTTATTCCATGTCCGGACAATTCAAATTTTGAGTTCTTCTATATAGGCTGTTATATTAAGTTCTTTATATTGAGCTGATATTTGACATTCTCTAACTTAGACTGATAGGATTAGAGAATTTCTCAGAATCAAAGGTTTAGAGACCTTGAGAGCATCTAATAAAACCTCTTATTTTATGGATGAGGAAACTGTAGTCCTAAGACATAGTGACTTTCCTAGAGTCACACAGAAAGCAAGTAGCAAAGCCAATCATGCAATTGGAAGAGGCTTTCAAGACCACCTAGTACACCTGTCTCATTTTATACACAAACAAAAATGGATACAAAAAATGAAGATTACACAGCTAGTGGATAAGTCAAATCTAAACCCAGATCTTTTGACTCCTAATTCCTGGTAGGTTCCTAGCAAATACTCACAGATTTGAGGAAGCCAGGAAATAAAACTTTGACTGTTGGGAAACTGAGCAAAAAGGATATTTTAAAAAAGGAAACAAATATATATTTATCCCCTTTCTCTTCATTATAAACTGTTTTTGTTGAGAGAAAAGCAATTTTTTGGATAGTTGATATATATTTGTAGCAGTTTTGTTTACATTGGTATCGATATTTTCATTTAATTCTCAATTATCCACCTGCTGAGCAGCTGGATTTCACCCATCTTTTCTATCACATCCTATAATAATTGTTCAGTACATTTTTCTCCATTCCGCTTCCTCCCAGGCCGATGACCAGGTGTGTACATGGCAGCAACTGTTTCAATAATTCCCCCTTTCATAGAGCTCCAATGAATAGATTTTCTGTGTTTTCTTTTGCATTCTTTTCCCCCAGTCAAAGCTATCCTCTAGTGACCCAGCTGTGCGTTTTGAAGAAATGGACTGGGGTCAGATGTACATTCCCTTAACACTGGAAAAAGTACAAAAGGCATAAAGTCAGTCACACAACCTCGAAAGTTTAGAAAACTAGATTAAGACACTGTGTATGGCTTACAGACATAGTCATCAAAAGCCCTCCAGATCATAGCTAGAGAGCCAAATGGCATTGCCCCCATCTAGCCTTTTTTTTTAAGTTTCAAATATAGTTATGTAAAATTTATGTTCTTAAACTCACTGTGGTAGCACTAACATTTTTCTTGAGGCTTAGCCTTGACAGATAAAATCAGTTCAAGCAGAGGGTATCATGCCTGTGAGGCATCCACTCATTAAGCCTTGAATTTTGTGTGCCCTTTAATTGTAGTGCAAGAACTGAGAAATGCATCAAGAACAGAGGGTGTTGTTTACCCGTTATAAACAAAGACATCTCCTCGTGGAGCATCTGAAATATCTCACCAAATATCAAAGGATCAAATGCTAAAAACCAAAGATAAAGAGACAAGTGAGCTACCTTTTAGATGAGTTAAAGGAAGAGGCTTGTGTGTGTGGGGGGGGGGGGTTTCCTTTGACATGTAATGAGACAGATGGGCTTAAGAAACCGAGGTGTGTGTCTGTGTGTGTGTGTGTGTGTGTGCTTGTGTGTAGAAGTACACTTTTTCCACAATGATATTTTGATGAAACAATATTTGTATTTTGTTCCATAACCAAATGAAATAAGTTAAAACCATGGGGAAAGTACATGTGTTTGCACCTGAGCCCAATGTCAACTTGTTACTGCTGAATGTTCTGTTCTGGTTAAAAACATCCTCTTCATGAGAGTTCTGGTTAATATGCCCTCAACAGCTGAGGCCAGATGTGGCTAACAGCACCTTGTGAAAGAAATGCCATGGAGCCGACCTCGACCACAAGGCTTCTAGCACCTGTGAATGACATCAGTCAGAGTCCTTCTTACAGCCGAATTCTATTAACGCGAAGAAACAGGTGCTGGAGACCCAAGACTTGCTCACTGGCTTACTCTTAGAAAGCATTGATTACTCCTCTCAAACGGCACGATTTATTAACTAGAGGCTCAACTGCCAGCCACTTTCTCATGTCTGGCCAAGGGAAAACCAGTGCATAGCATCTGGATACAGATTGTCCTAGGATATGTGTACTTTTATGGCCCTGAAAATACCTGCATCCTTCCTCCAAATACTTCTGGGAAAACTATTCACTTGGCTTTTCATTTGGTTTCACAGGGATGCTTAGTCTTTCCACCTTGGAAAAGTCAATTCCTGAACCAATCCTTTAATTTCTCTAAGTCTCAATTTCCTTTTCTGGAAAATGGGGATAAGTCCTACCTGTTTAACTGATCTCACTGGTTTGCTATAAGGATTAGAGGAGATAGCGTATGGATTGTACTTTGCAAACTTTGGAGCTGGATACTGATCAGTGAATATTATCATAACATATTGATCTTCATTAGTATCTTGTTCCTTAAAAAAGCTTAATATGCATTCCTTCATTTCAGAAACAAATATTAGAGGACTTCTCATCAGACTACTACATGCCAGACACTGTGATGTATTCTGGGAGATACAGAAAAAAGCAAAAGAGAGCTCATAACCTAGTGGGAGTGAATATAAAAGAAAAAACACACAAAAAGAAGCTGAAAGGGGAATGGGAAAAGAGTATGCAGAAGAGGGGCATAATGAAGATCAGAAGCAGCAGGGTACTGCTGCCTCATCATCTCCCCACCCTGCTTCCTTAAATGGAAACTCTGGGAAGAGACCCTTCCAAAACCCTGTGGTAGGTACTGGGTAAGGCAGAGAGGGGAGCACAAAGCTAAATCAGATGGTGCCTGCCCTTATGGAGATGTATCTATTAGATGAGGAAAAATGTGTATAAAATAACTAGAAAACAAGATATGATTAATAAAAGAGGTTGAAAATTTTCTGGAAGTCATTATTAATAATAATAGCAAGTATTCACATAGAGCTTTATGATTTGCAAAGTTCTTTGACAAATATAATCTCATTTGTTCCTGACACCACCTACCCTAGGAAGTGGGTCCTATTATTATTCCCATTTTACAGATGAGATAGCTGAATCAAATAGAATTTAAAAGACTTGTTCAAGGACATAGTACTAGCAAGTGTCTGAGGCTGGATTTGAACTCAGGTCTTCCCAACTCCAGCTCTATGCCACCTAGCTGCCCTGAAAAGGAACACTTTAGGCTGGGTAGAATCCTGGAAGTTTTCAGAGAAGAAAGAAGATAGAAGTTAGGCTTTGTATATTAAAGAGATGAGAGATTATTGCCCAAACTTGAGATTCTCTTAGGTAGTTAACTACTGAAATACTGTGTAAGAATAAAAAATCTTGATAAATCAAAATGATTGGTTGAATGAATTGAATGTGCTTAGCTTGAGGCAGTCAAGTGACACAGTAAGTTAAGTACTGGGTCATGGAGTCAGGAAAACCCAAGTTCAAATCCTGCCTTAGACACTTAAGACACTTAAACACAGACACTATGTGATCTTGACCAAATCTATTTGCCTCCCTTTTCTCAATTGCAAAACAGGGATAGTAATCTCTTAGAGTTGTTGTGAGAATCAAATGAGATAATATTTGTAAAACACTTAGCACAGTGCCTGGCATACAGTAGGCGCTATTTAAATACTTATTCTCTTGGAGGAGAAATAACTTATAAGAAAATCACTAGTTTTCAAGTATGTCACTGGCTATAGAATGGAAGAGAATATAGTTATTCTACGATGCTCCAGAAAGCAGGACTAGAACTAATAGATAGAAGTTACAAGGAAATAGATTCTAGCTCAATATAAGGAAAAATTTTCTGGCCACATTATTTGTCTGGAAATGGAATGGTCTTATTTTGGAAGGATGACAGATGAAGACCTAGAAGGGATCTCATTTTATAAAGACACTGAGGCTAAAACAAAAAAGGGACTTGCCTAGGGTTGTATAGCCAGAAACTGTCAGAGGTAAATCAAGATGTTCCTTATTCCTAGACCAATACTCTAATCATTAAACCCCACTTGGGAAAATCTTTCAGCAAGACTGGCTATGCCTGTTAGGGATAAATTGCATAAGATAATTCCAGTGATCTCTTCCAACTCTGAGATTCTATGGGGGGAAAAGAAGATTCATTTGCCTATTTGAAACAAAGTCCTTTCTTATTTTGAGAATTCAGTTTATGTCACCTCTTCCATGAAATCTTCCCTGATTTCTCCCCTCTTCACTCCCACCCCTACTTCCCTAGTAAGAAATGGTGCCTACACTTGTCCAATCTCTCATTTCTTTTTGTTTGATCTTGCTGCAAACTTTTCCCATCCTGAATGTCACTTGTATATCACATTCAAACTTATCTGTTTACATGTCATATTTCCTCCAATAAAATATCAGTTCCTTAGAAACAGGCACTGTTTAGTTTTGTCTTTGTATCTCCATAAATGCGTACAGTTGGTACTTAATAAATCTTTTTTTTAAACCCTTACCTTCCGTCTTAGAATCAATACTGTGTATTGCTTCCAAGGCAGAAGAATGGTAAGGGCTAGGCAATGGGAGTCAAGAGACTTGTCCAGAGTCACACAGCTAGAATATATCTGAATCCAGATTTGAACCTAGGACCTCCCATATCCAGGCCTGACTCTTTATCCACTGAGCCACCTAGCTGCCCCTTAATAAATACTTTTAAAGGTATATTATAGTTACATTTTTGTAATGGGTTTTTGTTTTACTTGTGTCCTTATTTGGGGATGGGATTCAGGTGGGAGGATGAGAAGGTAGATTCGAGGTGATTGAAACAAATTAAATATTTTAAATAAAAAAATATATATTATAATTATTTCTGCATATGTCATCTCCTTCCCAGATCAGGGGTTCTTAAGTAGGAAACTTTAAATATGTTCTTAAAAATATTTTTGATAACTTCTGGTCAGTATACTTAATTTCCCTTCAAATCATATGTATTTTATTTTACCCATTAAACATTTTTTTTTCTGAGAAAGGGTCCATAATCTTCAACAAACTACTAAAGGGATCTGTGACATAAAGAACCTGTCTTGGACTAAAAGCTCTTTGAGGCAAGCTCCATAAACTATTTTGATCTGTGTCCTCAGTGTCTAGCACAATATCCCACAGAACTCAAATAGCATAGAAATACTGTATCTTTTCACATCTAGCACTCATCTACTAGACCCTTGACAGTTAACCGCATACTTCCTCATGACATCTTTTGGACTGGCATCTTGCATTATTAACTTCTGGTGTGTTGACTTCTTGTTCCTCCAACTCAACTGTAAGCTCCGGAACACAGGGACTGGGGTTTCTCCACCTCCATGCCCCCTGGGGCACATAGCACCTGTTGCATGATGACTGATTCTAACGTGGGTGAAAAAAGTGGCAGATGCCAGATTTGTTTGGCATGAATTTTGTAGTGCTGCCTTTCCCCCCTCTCTTTATGTTTAAAGCTAGAGTATAAAAAAAGAAAATAAATTTACATTCAAAATGAAAGAGAGGTGAATAAGATTCCTTCCATAGCAGGGGATTTGGGAGTCTCTAAACTTGGTTTTTGTTTTCTTTTGTTTGACTTTTCTGAACTGTATTTCAATATAATTTGGTGTATTTTGAAATCCTATGCATTTTGTTTTATGTATTTAAAATGTTATTCTGAGAAGAGGTCTAAAAGTTTTATTGGACTACCAATGGAATTTATGACATAGAAGGGTGAAGAATCTTTCCTCGATACAAATTATTTGGTCTTTTACCTACAGGGACCTTTTTTAAAGGTTAAATTTTAAGGACTTTTTTTTTTCATAGAAAACACATGAATGAAAACACGCAAATATTTCTTTAAAAGTTTTCTGGCACACAGAATTGGTCTCTTGGCTTCAGTTAATAAACTAGTCAAAAGGAAACTACAGAAATGTCTCAGAGTTGGTCACACAATCATAGACCTTGCAACTGGAAAGACCCTTAGAATTCATCTAGTCTAACTGTCTACCTACTGTAGGAAATACCCACATACTACCCTATTTCCTCAATAATTGGCAATCCAGCTGTGCTGGAATATCTCCAATGGACAGGGGAATCACTGCCACATAAACCAATGCATTTCATTTTTGGACATTTCAATGTTTGAAAATGTTTCCCTATGTGACTCATTGGCAAACAGGGCTGGAAGATTCCTAGTACACTGGGTGACAAACATTCACGGTTCTTGGCATAAGCCAAGGATTCAAGGAAGGCAGCAGATCAGTGTGACTACTCTACCAATCAAAAATACAGAAAGTACTGGTAACTCCTTAGGCCGCCTAAAACATCTAATTGTTCTTATCCTGTCTGATCCAACTGGAAAACACTATCTACTACTAAAGATCAGATACCAGAAAAGCTCTCCATCTTTCATCCCACCTTATCACTACTTGACCAAGTAATGTAACACAAGTCTACCTGGAGATGCTTCAATGGTTGGAGACTAGACCTCCCTTTATTCACCTGTGCACAAAGTGGTGAATATTACTAGCTGCTCTCATGATTGTATTGGGCAGTTGTGAGCTTTAATGAGATCAAATATTTGGAAATTCTTTGAAAAGCATAAAGGCCTATATAAACATGGTAGAATTAACATCTCTTTTTGGTGGGGATAAGCAATGGCAGAATCCAGAATTCTTTTCACCAACACAGAGAAAACAGTCAAACCACTATACTAAATTCATCAACTCTCAGCTCTCTACCAATGCTTTAGACATTTGGGGCACAATGAGCTGAACCCCAGGTTACTTAAAGGGTCAGATTGGAAAGCAAGTGGACTGAGAGCAGATGGGATGAGGTCCTGTTCATTTAGGTATGCTTATATATGGATCTCTCTGCATGCCAAAGTCACATAGAAATGGTTACCTGATTATCCCCATTCCAGTTTCCTGTCTATTAGCAAGATAATTGTGAATGGGGAATTCATTTATTATATTTTTTGGTCTTGGAAGACTTCCTTGGGGAAGTCAGAATCACATTTGTATCCTCTGTTCACTAGCTAAGGCAATTCACACAGACAAATTTATACAGAAGCATATAATTTTTGAGCAAGATGGGAAGGGATGAATGGATTATAATCTGCATAGTTTGAAGGAACTTCCAAAATGATGAAGTCATCACAGGTCCAGTTGAACATCTAAGAGAGAACCTTAGAGATCATTTAATCCAACTTCCTCATTTTACAGATGGAGAAACTAAGATTTAGGCCGATCCTTGGCAACACAGGTTAAAAATGACAGAGCCAGGGATCTAACCCATGTCATCTGATGGTAAAGCCAGAATCCTTTCTTCACTACACCATGCTGATTCCCTGCAGCTTCTTGTTGGCATTACAAGCTTGATTTTTTTTTTTTTGCATATGGCAGAAATGTGTAGATTCAAGCTAATAAGATCCCAAAAGGCTAACATAGGCAATTCCATGTCCCTCCACCAAAACAACAGTCTTCTGTGTAGGTTGGAAAAAATTCATTTATATCAGTCATCCAACAGATATTTGTTGAGTATCTCCTGTGTGCAGAGAACTGCAAATGTCCTGGATAAAAGGCCCAGTGATGAGCAACCACTGAAAGACTATACAAAAAGGAGTGAGAAAGTACAAATTTGTTTGTTTATTTGACTGTGTGGTCTATTAAACTGCACTAACCTAAACAAGAAAATTTAAATGATTAAAGCTGTTAGAGTAAAAAAAAAAAGCTATGCTTGAATAAATACCCAGCCATTTATATGGATTATATGTGCCCAACAGATACATATACATTTATTTACCTAGCTCTGACATTTATACAGCTCTTTTATAGATAGCAAAGCATTGTATGGGTATTAGCTCATTTTATCTCCACATCAACTCTGTGAGAAAGGAACTATTACCATCCCAATTTTATAGATCAAGAAACTGACATCGAGGGCATCCCAGGATTTGAACAGGATTTGAACCCAAGTTTTCCTGACTTGAAGTCTAGTAGTCCATCCATTATGCCCATCAGCCATAACTTTAGTTAAAGAAAGAAAGGGATAGAAAAACTATGGTGAGATATGATCTATAGACTGTTTGGACTCCATAATAAGCCTAAATTGAGACTTGTACTACATTTTTTAAAAAATTATTTCAGAGAAGAAACTGGTATCAAAAGGAAGCAAAGTCCCAGCAATTACATTGTTCCTGTGAATTATTTCTAATTCTCATATCTTGAGACTTCAGAGTTCTCCAGTGTTGATAAAGAAGGGAGTCAGGAAAGCTCAAGTCAGGAACGCTGGGATCACATAGTGTAGAAGAGGAATCAATTTTTCTCTGATGCCAGCCTGCTCCCTCTCAATCAAAGAGATGTCAGTAGCCTTGATATCTTCTTCCTCCCATAAAACTCCTTCCAGAACAAAAGAGAGCAGCCTTATTATTATATGCTTTACCAAACAGAATCTGTATTAGGTGAGCCCTGATTGGTCTAAGGGCTTTTTGTGTTGTTGTTGTTAAAGACATGAATAGATGATGGAATCAAAGGAACTATGGATGAATCACCTGTAAGAATAACACCAGGAAAGCTAAAGGTCAGCACAAGCTGAGGCTTGCTTGCTTTGAATGCTAAGGATAGCCAAAAGGCTATTTTATTTTGTTTGTCTGAGCTTACAGAATATAAGGAAGAAGGTGGAATTGTTCTATGATAAAGATTAATGGCGGGGGGGGGGGGGGAGACAGAATTATTCAATTCCTATTTTAGTTCTGTTTTCTTTATCAATGAGAGCAGGAAAGGTAGAACAAATGGTTAGCAAGGGACTGAAACCCATGATAAAATGAGAAGATTGTAAGAGAGTACTGGGCATCCCTCATTTAATTCAAGTCATCAAACCTGGATGAACTATTTCCCAAGATGCTGAAAGAATTTGCAGATCTGACTGCTGAACTAATATCGGTTTTTTTGTGAAAATGGTACTGGAAGGGGTAGCTGGATGGCTAAGTGGATTGAGAGCCAGGCCTAGAGACGGGAGGTCCTGGGTTCAAATCTGGCCTCAGACACTTCCCAGCTGTGTGACCCTGGGCAAGTCACTTGACTCCCATTGCCTAGCCCTTACCACTCTTCTGCCTTGGAACCAATGCACAGTATTGATTCCAAGATGGAAGATAAGGGTTTTTAAAAAAAAGCAGAAAGAAAGAAAATAGTACTGAAGAGGTATCAACAATGAGAAGTTCAATGTGACCAGAGACTGCATTAATAGTCAGGGAGTCTCCAGAATTAGAGGAATTATAGTCCTGTTGTAATCTGAACTGCTTAGATTATAAGTGGAGTATTACACTTAATTCTAGGGGTCATATTTTAGAATAAGTTGAAATATGGTGCATATTAAAAGTTGTAAACCTAGGTAAATGGAAAGATGCAAAAGCCTTTAACAATAATAGGGAAGGTTGGGAGAAGAGTAGATCGGAAGTGGGGTGGAAGAGTGGGGGAATTTGTTTTTTAAATGTCTAATTCTAAATGTCTAGTAGGAAATTCATAATGAAAAACTGGAAGTCAAGTGAAAGATTAGGGTTTGATAAAAATCTCTCTGTCTCCCTCCTGCCCGCCCTCTCTTTCTCCCTGCTCCTCTCTCTCCTTTTCCCTTTCTCTTCCCATTCTCTCCTTCTTTCTATCCTTTACTCCCTTCCTATCAAGCTACATGTATACATACACATATATGTATATACACACATACATATATATATATGACTCCTCTGCATAGATATAATAATTAAATAGGAACTTTATAAGAACACTAAATGAGAAAGCACATTGAAAAAAGAGGAGAGGACCTGGGACAGAGCCCTGGAGTATAGCCATCATTAGAAGAAATGACTCCAATGATGAATGAATAAGGAGCCTCAGTAGGAACAGTCACACACATAGGAATCAGGACAGAACACTGTCAACCCAGAGAGAAAACAGCATCCAGGAGGAAAGGGTGGTCAACAGTTAGATGCCACAGAGAGATTAAGAAAGATGAAGACTGAATGCTATTAGTTTTGGCTAATAAGAGATCACTGGCAAATTTGAAGAGATCCATTATAGATGGGTGATCAGCTTGCCAGTAGTAAGGCTTGGAATAGACTATGTAGAATAGTGAGGATAGTAGGCATTAAGAATGGAGAGACCTGCAAGCATAAGCAAAGGACCAGAAGATAGGAAACAATTAAAGATGGGATGGAAATGATAGAGCAATCTACTGGAGAAGATGGGAAGGGATAGAATCAAGTATCTATAGAGAGGAGTGGGTCTTGACAAAGAGGGTCACCTCTTCATTAAGGACTGGAGTAACAGAGGAATCAGTGTGGTCAACTTCAAGGGGATAAACTTGGAGTCATAAGACCTGTGTTCAAATTCTAGCTTAGCTTATACTTTCACTTCAACTGGGCAAGCCACTTACCTTCCTGGACCTCACTTTTTTCTTTTGTAAAATGAAGGGATTATCTTTAATAACCTCAGAGGTTTCCTCTAATTATAAATCTCTGATTCTATGACTCAATGTCCTATAGGGTCTTTTTCAGATCGATATCTAGCTCCTTTGATTGTCAAAAATGAGGCAAGTATTTTGAAGGGACCAGAAACAATATCATATGAGGATCCTGTAAAGGAACTGAAGATGTTAAGCAAGTAAAGATAAGACTAGGGCAGAGTGAGAAAACAACAATTAGTAATGTGCTAATAAATGCTTAACCACTGGCTCTCCAAAGCTGTATGCATGACACATTTTTGAGTTATAGTATTACTAATTTCTCAACTCTAGAAAATCAGCAAAATAAGAAATCTAGCCTTGATTTGTAGCATATGCCAATTTCTAAAATGTAAAGACTGATCATGAAAATTTAATAATTGACTTTTGAAGCTAATCTCTTCTGCCTCCCACACATCCATGGGAAAAGGACATGATAACTATTTTCTGGTAAATAAAGGACCATCACATAGAAGAAAGATTACATTTGCTTTGTTTGACCCCCAGGAGCAGAATTAGGAGCAAAGGGGAGAAGCTAAAAAGAGATAGATTTTGATTTGAAATAAGGAATACTTCTGTAATGCCACAAAGTGGAACAGGCTGCCTTGGAAGACAGCAAGTTCCTTTTAAGTCTTGAGCTCTTCAAGAAGGGGGCAGATTACCACTTAACTGAGGATGTTACACAGGCAATTTATACTTAGGCAAAAGCATTGGAATATCTGATGGCTTCTGAGGTCGCTTCCAAGTCTGGAATTCCATTATATCATCAATCTGGGTAATAACCCACTGCTTAAGGCTAAATTTAGAAGGGGGTAAAGCATTGGCCTGCTTTCCCACTGAAAACTTTGATGGAGATCAGGAAAACAGCTGCCAGGTTACTGATTCCATTTGTCTTTAGGGAAGAACCTAGGCCTCTTGACCAGATGAGCTTTCCAGATGGTTTGGATGGAAAGTGCCTCTTTGGATGTTACCTTGGGTACCACTGCCTGTGGACCTGCAGGATCAGTTTTCAGACTTAACCACTGGAGTTGTACCCAGCAAAGGAGAGGAAACCCAGTCTGCGATTCTATTCTCATCATCATCATCATTGTCATCATCGTCGTCTTCGTCCTCATCCTCGTCATCATCATCATCATTATCACCGTTAAGGGTCTCAAAGAACTTAAATAATAATAAGGAGATAAGCACTACCTAGAAAACAAAGCTGTTAATTCCTTTCTGTCTCTTAACTTATCTTACATTCATTTTGTGTAAATTTGTGTTAAAAAAAATTCAAATTGTGTAAAAAAAAAACAATTTTTACTGTATATGTTCTCTCAAGCCCAGATAGAATGTCAGCTCCTTAAGGGCAGGAATTGTTTCCATTTAATTGCATATCCTTGGTACTCTACAATGCTTGGCACACAGATGTTTTTATTTGCTTAAGTTGAAGTCTAAGTCATGCCAATTTCCAATTAATGGCTCCCCCAAATTCTCTCATTCTGAGGAAAATGAGATCATCTCTGACTTGGATCCCACTCACTAAGGCTCCCATACATGTTGAATAAAGCCTTATTTGGCATAAAGGGTGGGGAATGCATGGGGACCATGCCAAATGCACAGATACAGTAGAGAGGGTCCTCAAAGACAGTTAAGTTTCATAGGGAATTGCTTATAAAGGGGTCTTGCATACAAAGTAGTTTCTTGGAAGAATAACAAGAAAAATAAAACTTTATGCTTACATTTATAATGACAACTGGCACCTACACAGCCCCTCAAAGCCAGCCAAGCATTTTTTTTTATATAGTTCTCACTCTTTCTTGATGCTTCAATTGCTACTCTCAAGAAAGGGTTCTCAACATTGATGGTGATATTCCTTTAAACTCACTCACTTCCCAGTTCTTCAACATGGTCATATCTCATGGCCTCGTCTTCCACTACCACTTCACAATTATACACAGAGATGGTCATACCCTCGACCTTTCATTACCCACAAATGTTCCAGTTCAATGTTCATGAACTCTGAAATCCCTTTATCTAATCATATACTTTCATCATTCCCTCTTTCTCCTTAAAAAAAAAAATGTCAATTCCCTCTTGACCCCTAAGGGCCCTGCCTCATATTCCAACCCTGACCCCTGACTCTTCAACTCTTCATTTCTTTTGCAGGTCATCAACCCTGCACTGACTACACTGTACTCCCTTTTGTATTTCCAAACCCCTTAGTGAATCAGGTCACACTTTCCTCTGTACTACTGTCCTACACTCCCTTGTCCTATCACCAATCATGCCTTGCTAAATCTGAACCTTGGATTATACCTGATAGCTGCCTCCTTTGCTCATATACCCTGCTGAATAAAGCTAGGAAAAAATAAAAAATTGGGATCACTAGGATAACCAAGAAGGTTTGTTATATAATCTCAATGAGGGCCACACTGGGGCAGTAAGGTAATCCATTTATGCTTCCTTAATCAGATACTACAGCAACTATTCCAAACCTTGCCATCTCATCCATGACACCCCTTCCTCATCTCAGCTGTGAAGTCAATCAAACAGAACAATCTCTCTTGCACATGGAGACCCTCCAAAAATTTGAAGTCAACCATAATGACTTCCTTTAAATATTTTCTTTCTTCCTTTCTTTTTTTAAAAACCTTTACCTTCCATCTTAGAGAACTTTTCATTTAAAAAAAAGGTCATTGACTTAGAATTCCCCTCTACTTCTCCTGTCACTCAGACAACTTTCCCCACTGTCTTCTCCCCTTCTAAATAATATGCATTATTTTACTTGAACCTCACAATAACTCTACAAAGCAAGTACTATGGTTGATTGACCCCATTTCACAAATGAGGAAACTGAGGCTCAGAGATGTTAAGGGGTTTGCTAACCTCATATTTGAATGTATCTCTGCTATTTTTGTCTATCCCTTTTACTTCTTACAGTCTGCTACATTCTGCCCTCAGAAACTTTGAGTTGGTGGAGATAATTATGAAATGTCAGTCATGTTTCTTTCTACAAAAAGTTACATTTCTCATACTGACATGCTTTAAAAGCTATGGAACACTAAAAAAAAGTGTCAGATAAAAGTGTCAGAAACAGGATTTCAAACCAAGTCTCATACTGCTTCACTTTGGCCTTAGAGCTTTTCCCCAAGTTATCTCATTTCATATATTCATTCAGTAATCATTGATTAGGTCCCTTGCTATTTAAAAATCATTGAGTGGAGGAAGATCAAAAGATAATTAAGACATGGTCCCTGCCCTCAAAGAGCTTATAGGGAGAAAGAAACATCTGGATGTAGTGAGAAAAGCATCAGAAATCATGGGTCCAAATCCCATCTCCACCCCTTTTTAGCTGTATGAACTTCTGAAAGACATTCAAACTTATTGGAGCCTGAATTTCCTCATGTACAAAATAAGAATAATTATTTTTATTAAGCATCACATAAGATAGTTCAGAAGAAAGCATTTTACAAAATGCTATCAAAATATGGAATATAAAAAATAACAGTTGCAAAATTGCCAAGAATAAGCAAGGCTCCAAAGACAAGATTTGAGAAGACATTCCCACACTACTTCTTTGCAGAAGCAGAAAGTCCATAGCTGTAGAGCATTGCATATATAGTCTGGCTTTTTATGTATTAATCAATTTTGCTGAATTTTTTCCTCTTTTTTTTCTTTTAAAAATATTGTTTGTTATGTGGGATGGCTTAAAGGAGAGACATGCTAGAAGAAATTTTGGTTAGAAGAAATTTTGGTTATTAAAAATGAAAAGACATCCATGAAAATGTGGTTTATTAAGAAGAAGAAAAAAACCTTTCAACCCCCAAAGTCAAAAGTTTTTATATATTTAACTAGTGAATTCCAAGATACAATTTACTACCTCCTGAAGTTTGCCTTGGGAGAAAAGTAATACCTTTACGTACTATTCTATACAACAAAATCATAGATTCACACAGTTAGAAAAGACCTCAAAGGCCACCTAATACAACCCACACTTGAGCAAGAAATCTGTTCTACAATATGTCTGATAAGAATTCACCCAGCTTTTCTTTGCAGACCTCCAACCAAAGAGACAACATCACCTCCTTGGGTTCATTTCACATTTGGACAGTGCTCCATCTTAGACTTAATTTTCCCCTTTTCAGGTTCTACTCACTGTTCTTATTTCTCTTCTTGTTTCCAGGGTCAAATAGAACAAACTTAGTCCTTCTTGCATATGGAGGCCCTTCAAACACTTAAGTCAATCATGATGACTCCCTCCAAATCTTTGCTTAAAAAAGAAAAACAAAAAACCCTACCTTCCATCTAAGAATCAATACTATCTATTGTAAACCTTAAAATTTCTTAGACTTATGAATGTTGGAAATTTCCCCATTGGGAAATTTCATACTGGAAAAAATTTCCTACTGATAGTAAGAACTCTATTGGAATGTGAAACCCCTTGGCATGGGAGGATCCTTCTCCTCCCTACTTAAGACTACTTTAGGACAGAAACCTTTTGCTAAACAATGGAAAGGGTTTTGACCTATGCTTAAGCATAGAACAGGAAGTTCTTTGAGTCATGATTGATTTTAGAATTGATACAATAGAGATACTTGGAATGACAGAACCAGGTCTTGGAAAATACAATCTCCACCCTACTTAGAGTAACAGGATTTAGGAAGGGCTGCAGCAAAGATCAAGATTTAATTATTTGAGAATATGACCTTCAACAGACATGTGCAAAGCCACAGACCTCTGGGCTGTCCTGGGTTAAACTAGAGCCACCATTGGCACAGGGGAGACATCGACAGTGATTGGTAGATGTGAGAACTGAGGGGAGGGAACTTAGATGGTTTCCTTAAAGATAGCGGGGTCTGAGGACAGAGGAGGAGAGTTTTTTGGCTCTGAGAGGTTTTGCTCTGAAAAGGTTTTGCTCTGGGAGGTTTTGCTCTGAAGGAGGCTGGAGGTAGAGGCCCCTGAGACTGTTTCTCCATTTTGGTCACATGAGTGATAGGGACTGATCTCTTTTCTTTGCCTCAGCTATCTAAGGGCTTGGGCCTTTGGCCCAGCTTAAGCAGAGGGGGTATTTAAGCCCTATTCCCTTCTCTCCCCTTTCTCTCTCTCTCTCTCTCTCTCTCTCTCTCTCTCTCTCTCTCTCTCTCTCTCTCTCTCGCTCGCTCGCTCTCGCTCTTGCTCTATCTATCTATCTCTAATACCTTTCTTCCTCCTGTTTGTAATTAAAACTCCATAAACGTTTGACTGCTGATTTGAGTTTTCATTTAGGAATTACATAGCTAAATTCCTTGGTGACCTTAAATTAATATATATCAGTCTTTTAAAGTGATTTCCATATCACACTATCTGTTCCAAGGCAGAAAAGCAGCAAGGGCTAGGCAATGGGGGAGTTAAGTGACTTGCTCAGGGTCACACAGCTGGGAAATGTCTGTGGCATATTTGAACCCAGGACCTCCTCTCTCTCAGCCTGGCTCTCAATAATCCCCTGAGCCACCTAGCTGCCCCCCTCTAAATCTTTTCTAATCCAAGCTAAATATATCCAATTTCTTCAAATGATCTCAATAAGGTGTGTCCTTGAGGTTCTTCACTCTCCTGACTACTCTACTCTAGATACAGCTCTGAAGTGAAGCCTTCTATAAATGTTGCACCCAAAATTGATTACAACAGTGAAGACGTAGCCTGACCACAGCAGGCTCATATGGGTCTTAACAAAGCAAAATGAGTGCAATAAGCAATGAAGTAGGACCTTTCATCCCAGCCAAAGGCACAGATCCCTGCTGCTTGGCCCAACACCAAAGGAAAACTTCATTTACCCCAGTGAGACAATTCTTTTACCCTACTTACAAGACAGGCTAATTACTAGAGGTCAAGAGGTCCATGCAACTTCAAAGAAATGACAATAACACTCCCAAAAAAACAAGCAGGGAGCAAGCAAGAATTGCATTAACTATAAAAATTATGTTCTGCAGGACTTTTGCCCTCCTTGAAGATTAGAAAAATCTTCCTGTATGAGATCGTGCCTAATCAAAATCTGGAATCATTCATTCTTACTGACACAAGTTTAGTATCATGGAGAGAATACTATACTTGTAATCAGGCATCCTGGACTCAATTCTACAACTTCCACTTTCTATTGGTGTGAGCTTAGGAAGGTCAATCTATCTCTTTGAGTCTTAGTTTCTTAATCAGTAGCACCATCATCATCAGTAGCATTTATATGGTACTTTAAGGTTGGCAAAGCACTTTACAAGTATTATTTGATCCTCATAACAACCCTGAGAGAGGTAGTATTGTAATCTCCATTTTACAGGTGAGGAAACTGAGTCCAGGAGATATTTTAGTGATTTGCTTAGAATCACACAGCTAATGTGTGGCTGAGGTAGGATTTGAACTCAGATCTTTATCCATCATGCCATACATGGCATACATTTGAGCAACCTCAAATAGGTTCCTTCCCAACAGGGTTGGTTCAAAAATAGTAACTTTCCATAAAACAAATGTAGTTAAGATTAGAAGGAAAGCAAAAAACGGAGGGAAGGATTTATAGAGAGTTTCCTGGATAAAGGTCGCAAATCTCAACTATATAAAGAATTTTGTTTTATTTATTAGAATATGAGTCATTCCACCATTGATAAATGGTCAGAGAATTTGAAGTGGAAGCTTCTTGAAGAAATCAAAGCTATGTACACTCATATGAAAAAAATGCTCTAAATCATTATTGATTAGAGAAATACACATTAAAACAACTTTGAAGGACCACCTTATATCTCCTGGATTGGCAAAAATGATTGAAAGGGAAAATGATGAATGTTGGAGGGGATATGGAAAAACTGGGACAACAATACACTGTTGGTAGAGCTATGAACTGATCCAACCATTTTGGAGAGCAATCTGGAATTATACCCAAAGAATTATAAGATTGTATATACTTTTGACCCAGAAATACCAATATTAGGCCTGTTTCCCAAAGTGATCAGGGAAAAAGGAAAAGAACCTATATGTTCTAAAATATTTATAGCAGCTTTCCTTGTGGTGGCAATGAAGTAGAAATTGAGGGTAACGTGCCTATCATTTAAGGAATGGCTAAATACATTGGGGAATAAAATTGTGATGGTATAATATTGTGCTATAAGAAATGATGAATAGATTGATTTTATAAAAGCAGGGAAAGACTTGTATGAAATAATGAAGAGCAAAATGAGCAGAACCAAGAGAACCTGGTATATGGTAACAGCAATATTGTTCAAAAAGAAACTGTGAATGACTAAGCTATTTTGAGTAATATGAATATTCAAATCTACTGCAAAAGACTTATGAAGATGCTATCCACCTGCAAAAAAAAAGAGCTGGTATGTGAAGTTTTACATATTTATAAATATATGTATGTACATGTGCACACACATATATGTCAAATGTTGACTTTATCTAATGTGGGGTTGAGAAGGAGGGAGACAACTTGGAGCTCAACCTATAGTAAAAATAAATGAAATGAAAAAATTAAACATTATAACTTGTGTCATTTTTCTCTCAATTTGCCCTCTCTCTTGGTGATCTCATCAGCTCCAATGAGTTTATCATCTCTATACAGATGCCTCCATGATTCAGCTCTACTATCTCTGCTGAAATCAAGTCCAATATTGCCAAATGCCCAATAGATAGTTCCTCCTGGAGATTCCATGAGCATCCCAATCTTAACATGCTAGGTGTTAGAGAGAGACAAAATTTAAAATAGTAAAAGAGGCAAAAATGAAATCATTTCTACTCTCAAGAAGTTTATGGTCTATTGAGGGGATATGACATATATATGTGTATATACATATATACATATATATATATTCACACATATACACAAATAAATAACTCCATATCTAGTCAAAGTGCTACACTGCCAAAGGTGGTGAGGATAAGGAGAAAGCAGATCATGAATGGCTTCATGAAAGTGGAGGTGCTTGATCTGAACCTTGAAATAAGATAGGGATTTTTAAAAAGTAGAAGTGAAGAAAGGACTTTGGCAGGAAGGATATATGTGGAAGCAAAATAGCAAGAAGGTCAGTTTGGTTGGGATTTAAAATGCAATAGGGAAGAGTTATTTGAAATAAACCTGAAAGGTAATCTGAAGCTAGATTGTGAAGAATTTTAAATTCTAAATTAGTTTCTATATAGCAATAACAAAATCCAAGAGAAAATAAAGCGATATTTAGAAAAATCACAAAATACATAAATTATTTGGAAATCAGTCCACCAAAGTGTACAAATATAATTACAAAATACTACTTAAAGAAATAAAGGACAACTGAAATAAGTGGAGGGATATTCAGTTTTCCTGGCTAGCCTATGACAATCTAAAAAAAAATGGCAATACTATTTGAAGTTAGTTTGCCAATTAATTTGACAGTTAATCTGCTTTCAGATTTAATTTAACTAATCAAACTACAAATGGCATAGCATTTTATGGACCTAGACAAAATAATAATAAAAGTCATCTGGAGGAACAAAAGATCTCAAATATCATAGGGAAATAATGGATGAAAAGTAAGAATAAAGGAAGAATAGCATTTTCAGATCTCAAACTCTGTTATAAAGTAGATATCCTAAAAGCCATGTTTCTGGCTTAAGTTGGAAAAGTAGATAAAAAAGAGACTAAACAAGAAAGATAGAGACTGAACCTTGATTTTATTTTTATAGAGAATTCCAAGATAAGTAAAATTCTTCATTCTAAGGAGTATTGCCTAGAGTACTGAGAAGTGAAATAATTTGCCCAGGATCAAATAGTCATTATGTCTCAATGTTGGAACTGGAACGCAGGTCTTTCTGGCTTCAAAGACAGCTATTCAATGTGCCATTGTGAATCAGAAATAAGAAAACTCAATATCCTAATCTTTAATAAACTCCAAAATATTAATTACCTAGGAAAGAACTCTAAATGGCAAAATATGCTAAGAAAGCAGTTTGGCAGAAATTGGGTTTAGAATAATATCTTATACCATATCTCACAATAAGCTCAAAATGGCAAGATTTTAAATGACTTAATTATTAAAGATAAAATCATAAAAATTATAAGAGAAAAAGCAATTCATTTTTACTGCCAGCACTAAGGTATAAATTATTTTTTCTTTTCCTTTATTCTTTTCCAGTGATAAATTTACACATGAGCTTTCCAAGATTACATGATTGATGTCTTGTCCCTTCTTCCTTTCTCCCCTTCCAGAGCTGAGAAGCAGTTCCATTGGGTTATACATGTATTATCACTCAAAATCTGTTTACATATTATTTATTTTTGTAAGAGATTAATCTTAGAAGACCAAAACCCCAAATCATATATAAGGCATAAATTCTTAATAGAACAAGGGTTAGAAATAAATACAAAAGATAAAAAAGAGCAGATGGATTTCATGAAATTCAACATTCTTTTCATGAGCAAAATTAAAATACAATTAGGATAAGAAAAATGGTTGAGGAAAAAAGTTTTTGCATGAAATATGTTTGCTCAGGATCTATGTACAATATGTAGGAAACTAGATAAATATATAAAATCAAAACTTATTTCCCAATAGCTAAAGGGTAGAAAGATAAGGGCAAAATTCTCAAAAGAAGAATTGTATGTTATGTACAACTTTATGAAAAACTGCTCAAAATTATTAATGGATAGAAAAATGCAATTTTTAAAAAGTTGAGGTTTCATTTCAAACCTAGGAAATTGGCAAAGATTGCAAAAGATGGGAAGAGTCAAGGCTGGAAGAGTTGTGAAAAAATAGGTTCATAGTACATCAGTACTGCTGACAGACCTATGAATTGGTCCAATTATTGTGAAAGTCAGTTAGAATTATTCAAAGAAAGCAACTAATATAGCTATACTCTTTAACCTTGGGATTCTACTACTAGAAACTACTAGGAATTCTACTCCTAGGAATATACTTCTAGATCAATGAAAGAAGAGACCTTATATCCACCAAAATATTTATAATAGCACTAGAAACACTGTAGATGACCATTGGTTGGGAAAAGAGCAAACAAATTTTGCTTCATTCAGCTAGTGAATTATTACTATATCATAAAAAAGATAAAAATAATGAATACAGAGAAGCATGGGAAAATTTTATATGAATTGATAAAGAGTGAAGTAAGCAGAACCAGAAAAACAATATTCACAATGACTATAACTATAAACAGAAGGAATAATGAAACAATCTAAACCAAATGTCATGTAATCATAATGACCAAGCCTGGTCTCAGTGAAGACATAGGAAAAGGCAGCCCTCCCATCTTCTTTGCCAAGATGGGAGACTATGGGTGTGGAACACTACATATTAGACAGGTATGTATATGTACACACATATTTATATGTAGTCAGACTTTTTTAGATATATTGGTTAACTTTTTCTTTCTTCTGCTCTTCAATTTAAACAAAGATTCTTTGAGAGGGGGTGGGAAAGGGATATAATAGAATATGTAAGTGGCAAAAGGGCATTAATAAAAAAATATTCAAATAAAGAGTTTGCATTTTATTCTTAAAGTAACAGGGAGCCTCTGAAGCTTGACCAAGGAATTAGAAGAGTTATATATATGCTTTAGGATTCCCCTTTGGAAACTATGTGAACGATGACTGGGAGGGAGAGTTGGGATTGGAAGGGAGTAAAGAGAGGAGATCAATGAAAAGACTATAGGAATGTTCCAGATCAGAGGTGATGGGGACCTAAACTAGGATGGTGGATTTGTGAGTGGAGTTATGTTTTGCTATTTAAGTTTGCAAAAAGAACTCAACAGTGCTTCTGGAATCACTAGTCCATTTGGGAGTTCACCCATCAATGTGCATGCAGTAGCTTCAAACATTTAAGTGAGCACCTTCATTTTTCTAACATCTTACAATCTGGGTACTTAAGGGAGCACAGCCAGTGCTGCAAAAGTGTACTCAGCAAAGCACCAGGTAGAACCCCCTCATTAGATTGGGCTGAGTTCTAGGACTAAGCTGGCTGGGCCTGACTCTCAATCCACTGAGCCACCCAATTGCTCCTTTATGGAATTACTACTATATTTTAATGAAGGCTCCTAGGCAGCCAAAAGACAACATAGTGATACAGGGTTACAAAATAAGGAAAAAGAAAGAACTCAAAGGAAAGCAGGAAGGACTTGAAGACAAATTTGATCTGTTTCATCATTTTACTTAGTACTAGCCCTTCCCATATGGAAAAGATTGTGTAGGGACCAAAAATCTCCAAAAGTTAATTGATTGGAATGGAGAATTAGGAAATGGGTTCTAATCTTGTCTTTCCCACTTACCAGCTAAGTGACTTTGGTCAAAGCACTTTCTCTACACTTCATTTTCCTCACAAATATAAATGAAGTAATTGAATAAAACAATCTTTAATGTCCTCCCTGGGTTCTAACTTTGTGGTGTTCTAGCCATTCTATTAATATGATGCCCTCCTTGAAAATTAATTGGGCTGGGGAGAGCTGGGTGATTCAGTAGAGTGAGAATCACACCTGGAGATGGGAGGTCCTAGGTTCAAATCTGAACTCAGACACTTCCCAGTTGTGTGGCCCTGGCCACTTAACCCCCATTGCCTAGCCTAGACCACTCTTCTGCCTTGGAACCAATACACAGTATTGACTCCAAGATGGAAGGTAAGGTTTTTAAACAAAAACAAAAAAGAAAAGGCTTCTTTGGAGCAGAATTGGCCCGATTTAAGAAACAAAATATGAATTTAACACTCAATAAGTATTGTTTGGTAGCTTCCTCTGGTAGTGTTTTAGCTTTTCAGGTGTAGGGTTGCAGGAGTGGAAATAAGCAGACTCTGCTTCTCTTTTCCCTATATACTTTTGGTGATCTAAACAGCTCCCAAGGATTCAATGACCATCTCTGTACTGATAATTTTCATATTTACTTATCCAGTGCTAGCCTGTCTCACAATTCCATCTGCCTATTGGATACCTCAAACTGGATGACTTATAGATATCTTAAACCCATGTCAAAAATTGAACTCATTCTCTTTCCCCCAAAATCCTCCCCTCTCCCTTACTTCCCTATTACTGTTAGGGTACTCCCATCCTCCCAGTCTTCCAACTTTCCATCTCTGATTTCCCATTTTCTACCCCCTCATTTACCCCATATCCAATCTGTGGCCAATGTCAGTCATTTTACCTTTACAACATCTCTCCTCTGACACAGCCACCACCCTGTTTCAGGACCCCTCACCTTATGACTGGACTTTTGCAACTGATGGTCTCTGTGCCTCCCATTTTTCCTAATTTCCTGCATTCTCCAAGGAGCCATCAGTGTTCTTTCTAAAGAGGAGGTCAGATTGTGTCACCCTACCTACTCAAGAAACTCCAGGGGCTCCAGGATCAAATATAGAATAAAACCCTCTATATCTGTGTATATATGTATGTGTATTCACACAAACACACACACACATACATACAAGAATACATACATATGTCTGCCTTGTTTCCATCCAGTAATTTTCATGTTGTCTCCTTCATTAGACTATGAGCTTCTTGAGAACAGATATTATTTTTTTCCTTTCAGTGTCTTCCTAGCACTTAACCAATGTTTGCTCCATAGCAGACACTTAATCAATGTTTATTGTCTGATTGGCTAAATTAAAAGACCTGAAGATTCAAGCACAGGAGAAAGGGAATGATTGAAATGTCATACCATTAAGACAATCCCAGCTCTGCCACCTGTTCTTTGTGTGTGACTTTGGGTATATAACTTAACCTCTATACATCTCAGTTTCCTAATCTTTAAAATGAGGAGGTTGAAGATGAACCCTAAGATTCCTTTTGGTTTTAAATATATGAATTCATAAGATGACTATGTAGAGAGGCAAGTGATATCAGAACAGGAAGATCTGGAGAACAGGAAGAAACTTAGGTACTAACAGTCACATTGAAAATGATCCAACCATTCTGAAGGGTAATTTGGAACTATGCCCAAAGGACTAAGTGTTATTATCTATGATTGGTAAAATGAAATATCTTTACCCAAAAAAATCACATTGAGGGCAAAGAACCCTTATATAAGAAGTGAAGGAGTGGGAGTAGAAAAAGTCAGGAGAAATGGTCAAAGAAGGGAATTTCAGAGTGATTTCAAGGTGATTGATAGAGTCAAGCTTGAATAATTTCTTGGATACCCTGTACTTAAGGCTGCTTCTTTGCCTCTCTGTGACATCTGGAAAAGGGAAGAGAAGAGAAAAAGAGCCAGCGACAGCTATTCCCTTTCTTAGGGCAGGGGGTGGGGATGAAGGGGGGTGGGGGCACAGAATAGGCATCTTTGTTTATTTTCACAGAACTTGGAGCGCTGAAGCAGTGTACTCCAGCTGCCTTCCAAGAGATCAAACCAACACAAAATAAAAGTCGCTAGATATTTGCCAACCACATTCAAAATCAAAATCCTATATGTTCTAATGCTGTGTTTCTTGTCTTCTACTTCCTTTGTATTTTAAAGAGACAGCTCCATTCTCAGCAGTCACATATCCAGTCAATAAATGTTCTGTTTTGCCAATGAACTTCAAACTTAGCTTATAATCTAAATCAGGGCACTAAAGTCCATGACCCCATCACTTTTCGCTATGCCATCTGGGTTCATTCAAGACAAAAGCATGAGCATATTCAAGACCAGTTCTCAGAGTGACTGATCTTAAACTGCGTAATTCATTGAGTCTCTGTTTTCAGAGGTGGGCACGCAAGCAATGTCCATAGTCAGGGATGACAGCCAAACTGCATACTGCAACCTTCAAGAGACAGATCAAGTGCTGTTCTCATTTAGCTCTCTCCTGCAAGGGTCTCTCTCCATAGCCCTGAGACATCTGGATCATTAGGGACAGCATGTTGAGTGTGAATGAAGAGGAGATTTTAAAAAGTTGGGAGCACAGAGGTAGGGGAGAACCAAAAAAAGGTACTACCAAATTGGGTACCAAATCATGAAAGAAGGGCCTTCCCAAATTTTCAAAAAGGGTATATAGTCTCTTCCCAACCAATACCCAAGATTGACGAAGAGAATAACATAGAACAATCTTCAATAAGAGCATGAAGGATTTTTAAACAATTTACATTATTTTTTAATTTTTCACAAAACTCCTCTTCTAGATTATCTCAGATGACCTCAAAGCAATGTTGTAAACAATAGATATTATTATCCTCATATATGGATGGAGATATATAGATATAGATACATAATGCTTAAAGGAATTTAATAACTTAGTCATGGTGACACAGCTAGATAATATCAAAAGGATGATTTGAACTTGAGTTTCTCAAGATTCTAGATCCAGAATGCCTTCTATTGTAGCATCCTTCCTCTAGTTCTCAGCCTCTGAGTTCCCCAGACTTCTGTCATGCTCCAAAGTTTCCCTTTCCCACAAGGGGGAGGGGGAGAGGAGGAGGAGGAGGAGGGATAGAGAGACAGAGACAGAGACACAGACACAGACAAAGGCAGAGAGACAGAGAAACAGAGAGAGCAAGACAGAGAGATAAGAGAGATAAAGAGAGAGACAGAGACAGAGAGAAAGAGAAGGGGAGAGAGAGAGGGGAAAGGGGGGAGACAGAGAGGGAAGAAAGAGGGAAGAGGGAGACTGGAGAGAGGGGGAAGGGAGAAAGGGAAAGGGAGGGAGGGAGAGAGGGAGAGAGGGAAAGGTAGGAAGGGAGAGAGAGGGGGAAAGACAGGGAGGGAGAGAGGGAGGAAAAGAGGGAGAGAGGGGGACAGAGAGAAAGAAAAAGAGAGACTCCCTGTCTCAATATTCTCCTCTACATTTTGTTTACATTGGAATCCCATGGGAGTTAGGGTTCAATGCTAAAAGGGTTAGTTAATCAGCTTGTCTTAGGTTCTAAGAGAGACTGATATAAATCAGATGTTGAGAAAACATGCACTTAGGCATTGGTATAAGAGGTGGAACCTCATAGATGTCAATTCAATTTTGACTAAACCAAGGTAAAATTTGTCACTTCCATTCCTTTGATGGAAAAGGCGATTCTTGGATTTGGGGGCTAAGAGATACCCATCTTACTTAGTTTTACAAGTATTCTCTCAGTATTATATAATATTCCAAGGCCATTGTTTAACAGAATCTCTCCAAAATCACATCAGAAATGAATCTGAAGGGTGAGATGCCTCAGTTTATTAATTAATTCTGTATTGCATTTTTTTTGCCCCAAAGTACTTACCTTAAGGATTTCTGCTTCTGAAAGGAGTTTTACTAAGTTTTGCAATAAAAACATATAACCTATCTTTAAACCTGGTGGAAAAAAAAAGAGAGAGAATAACACCCACACACCAGGAAATCTTTCCCCACTGTGTGGGTGGTGGAGCCCTAAGAGCTTTATCTGCAAAGGGCAATTCTGGGGATACCAAATTGACACCCACGTTTTGAATTCCACACAGAAAAACCCTCAAACCAAACAGTGGAAAATGCAAATAGAGGAGAAAAAAAATCTATTCTATGAAAATGACTTCACAAAAATCAATAAAAACATGATGAACTACAACAAACCATCTACAAGTTCCCCAAAAAGCAAAGCTGTGAAAGGTAGATTCTTTAGCATGGGATGTTTCTATCTTCTCAACTTCCTACAACTCCCTCTTTGGCTTTGCCTGGATCAGGGGTTGGTTGGTTAGACCTTAAAGTTCTATCATCTCACCAGGTCAAGCATGTATCTTCCCACAACCAACAACCTCTTAAGAACAAAAGGCTCACTTACTTTTTTGGTGAAATGAAAACAACAGAGAGGCATGGTGATATAGTAGAATGAGGGTTGGATTGGGACACCAAAGACTAGGGTCTAAACATCTCCCTATGAGACCTTGGGTCAAAGGACTATTTCTCTCCAGACCTCAAGTTGTTCATCTGTAAAATGGGGGGTTGGGGGGGGGGGAACTGGATGACCTCTAAGGTCTCTTTGGCTCCTAAGTCTTTGATCCTTAAATACACATAGAATAATTGATACAAATGATTTGTGTTTATTTAGTATTTTTTTTAATTTACAAAGAATTTTACAGAATATCTCATTTGATCTGCACAATCACCCAGTCTTACAGGGATAAGGAAAATAAGACCAGACATGTGATGTGACTTATCCATGGCCACACCTAGATTGTTAGTGGCAAAGTCAGGGCAAAGCATTCAAATATACTCTTTGTAACACAGGTTAAGGGAGATCTTGTCTCAGACTAAGCAAAAGCAAAAGTAGACTAATTAAGAGATAAGGAGAGGAAGCAGATCTTGCTAAAAGGTACAATGAAGGGATATCATTGCTAAATATATATATGCATCAAACAGTTGCCAACATGGAATCTAGAGGTCCCCCGACTTGTAGCTTGGAGGGATTTGGTGATCCCCAGTTTGTTTAGTTGGGAGGTAGAAACCCCAGGTTTTTACCTTGTCACATGAGAGTTCCTCCCTGAGGGAAGGTCCTACTTCACTTGTCTCAGGCTAACAATAGACCTCCAATAGCCAATTCCATTCAGATGCTGTGTCTTTTTTGTTCCAATTGTCTCTTCCCCCTAGGCTAAAGTCCTTTACCAAGGTGGCTCAGCCTTGAGCTGGGTCTTTCCCTTTTTGTGTCCCTTGTGAAGTATCAGCTCCACTAGTTCAGTTGGTAGGGCATAATCTTGATCTCAAGGTCCTGGGTTTGAGTCCCACATTTTGTATGGAAAAGCATAATTGGCTTTTCCAGGAGTCAGTGTCCAGAGCGACCAGAGTTCAATTCTCGGACACTGTGGGACTCTGTGCAGTTGTGTGGCACGTAGCTCTGTGTCAAGGCCTACTATTGCATTGAACCTCTTTTTCCCTTAATTAAAGAATGTTTTTTTGACTATTTAATAGTTCTGTGTTTTTTTTCCCAGTTAACACAGCATAACATCATTCTTTTTTTTCTTTCTTTTTTTTAATTAAACCCTTATTATAATGGACCTCTGGAGAATGGGAATAGAAAAGAATATACATTTTTTGCAGTAGTACAGGGCACCTTCACAAAAAATGACCATGTATTAGAGTCACCTTACAATATCAGAAAAGCTGAACTATCAAATGCCCCCTTTTCAGACTAAAATTTGTATTTAATGAAGGGTTGTGAAAGCATAGATTAAAAATCAATTAGAAGGGGCAGCTAGAAGACTCAGTGGATAGAGAGTCAGGTTTAGAGACTGATGATGCTGAGTCCAAATCTGGTCTCAAGACACTTCCTATCTGTGTGACCCTGGACAGGTCACTTAATCTCCATTGCCTAGCCCTTATTACTCTTCTTTCTTGGAACCAATATACAGTATTGATTCTAAGATGGATGGTAAGGCTTTAAATTTTTTTTAATTAATGGGAAACCAAATAATCTAACTCTAAAAAAATGAGTAAATTAAGAAACAAGTCATAGAAATAAATAATAATTTATTAAAGATAATCTCAATGGGATAATGTACCAAAATTTGTGGCATATTGCCAAAGCAGTACTTGGAAGAAAATTTATATCTCTTAACACATACATCAATAAAAGAAAAAAAGAACAGATTAATAAACTGAGTATGAAACTAGAAAAAAAATTTAAAGCCTTGATTAAACAAATCAGAATGGGACCCTGAAAATCAAAAAAGAGATTAATAAAATTGAAAGGTAAAAACAAAAAAAAATTGAAATAATAAATAAAATTTGGAGCTCGTATATGAAAAAAAAACAACAATAAAAGAGATAAGCCACTGGTTAATTTCATTTTAAACAAGAAAACAAATTACTAGTATGAAAAATGAAAAGATTGAATGAGCAATGAAGATGAAATTAAAGCAATTATTAGGAGCCATTTTTCTCAGTTATTCTGACAATCTAAATGAACTGGATATTTACAAAAATATAAACTGCCCAGATTAACAAAAGAGGAAATGGAATTCTTAAATCATTCTATCTTAGAAAAAGAAATTTAACAGCTATAAATGAGCTCCCTAAAAAAAAAATTCCTAGGATCAGATGAATTTATGAGTGAATTGTACTAAACATTTAAGGAAAAATTAATCTCAATACTATATAAGCTCCTTGAAAAACTTTGTAAAGGAATCCTACCAATTTATTTTATGAAACAAATACAATTTTTTGATAACTAAACCAAGGAGAGCCAAAACAGAGAAAGAAAACTGTAATGTCAGAGTTTTACACTAACCTGTACCCTTTTCTTTGGCACCCCAAGATTAACTTTGTATTTTTAAAAAGGTGAGTTCTTAGGTTAAGTTTGAAGCCACTTACTGATTGGATTAAGTTGTAACATGGCCCACCCTCTGATCAAACCAAGATAGTGGCTAGGGGAAAGCTGATAGTGGGGGATGAGAGGAGTAGACATGCATACTTTGGGGGCCATGCTAAAGATTTTGTGATATCTAGTGTCTGGAAGACCCTTGTCTCTTGTCCATTGTGATTTGGCATCCAGAAGACCTGCCTCTTGCCCAGAGAAAGGTCTGAGTCCTCCAATCAGAGGGGCTTTGGAAAGGAACATTACTAAAAGCAAAAATTTGAGTCAAGAGAGGAAGAGGAGGTTTTTTGGTCTGGGAATTAAAAGCAAATAGGTGTATGTGGTCATGGTTCATGGGCTCAGAGGAGGTTTGGTAAGGGAACTGCCAGCCACACATAGCTAGAGGCCTTTTCTTTCTCTGACTCACTTTTAAAATTATTTAATAAATAATTATAACTTAAGATACAGTCTCCAAAGAATTTTAATCTTAACACTAATAAATATTGAAGCAAAAAATTTGAATAAATGCTAGCAAGGAGATTACAGCAATATATCACAAAGATCATACACTATGACCAAATAGGATTTATACCACAAAGTAAAACCAATTCAAGATTGGTTCAATATTAGGAAAACGATGAGCAAAATTGACTATATCAAAAAACAAAAACAAAAATCATCATGATTATATAGTAGACCCAGAAAAAGCTTTTGAAAAAAAACAGCATTCATTTCTATTAAAAATACTGGAAACAGGAATAAGTGGAACCTTTCTTAAAATGGTAAAACATAACTCTTTAAAACCAAGAGCAAGTAGTATCTGTAATGGGAAAAAGTAAGAAACCTCCTCACTAAGATCAGTTCTGAAACAAGAGTGTCTATCACCACTATCATTATTCAACAGTATATTAGGAATGCTAGCAGTATTAGTAAGATAAGAAAAAAGAAAGTGAAAGAATAAAGATAGTCAATGAAGAAACAAAATTATTATTCTTTGCAGATGATATGATGTTATATTTAGAGAATCCCAGAGAAACAAAAATGTTAGTTGAAATAATTAACAACTTTAGCAAAGTTGCAGGATATAAAATAAACTTACATAAATCATCAGCCTTTCTATAGATTACCAACAAAACTCAGCAGGATAAGCCAGAGAAATTCTATTTAAAATAACTACAGATATTATAAAATACTCTGAAGTTTAATTGCTATAGAAAGGCAGGGAGTATATGAACACAATTACAAAATACTTCTCACACAGATAAAGAAAAATCCAAGTAACGAGTGAAATATTAATTGTTCATGAGGCTGAGCCAATACAATAAGTGACAATTCTACCTAAGTTGACTTACTTAATCAGAGCCATACCAATCAAACTACCAAAAAATTATTTTTTGGAACTAGAAACAATAACAAAATTCATATGAAAGATCAAAAGAACAAGAATATCAAGGTAATCAATAAAAAAATGTGGACTGCAGCCTAGCAGTACCAGATTTCAAACTATATTAGAAAACAGTAATCATAAAAACAATTTGGTACTGGCTAAGAAATAGAGTGGTGGATCAGTAGAATAGATTAGCAATAAATGACCTAGTGTTTTATAAACTCAAAAGTTCAAGCTATTGGGGCAAAATGTCACTATTTGACAAAAATTACTGGGACACTATAGAGCAATTTGGCAGAAATTAAGCATAGACCAACATTTCACACCATATGCCAAAAATAAGTCAAAATAGGTAAATTATTTAAACATAAAGAGAGATATTGTAAGTATTTCAGGGGAACATGGAAAAATTTACCTATTAGATCTATGGAAAAGGGAAGAGTTTATGACCAAACAAGAGAAAAAAGAGGATTACATGAAGTAAAATGGAAATTTTATTATATGAAACTACATGTTTTTGCACAAATAAAATCAAATCAGCCAATATTAGAAAGTAGGGAAGGGGAGAAGAAAATGGGAGGAAAATTTTTCAGTTTCTCTAATAAAAGTCTCATTTCTCAAACATAGGGAACTGAGCCAAATTTGTAAAAAATAGGAGCCTTTCTCCAATTTAGAAATGCTCAATGGATATGTACAGGCAATTTTCAACATTAGAAATCAAAGTTAAAAGTCAAAACTTAAAATACTCTAAACTATTGATTCGAAAGATGCAAATCAAAACAATCCTGAGTTATACTTCACATCTATTAAATTGGTTAACTTGACAGAAATGGAAAGGGAAAGTGCTAGAGGGAAAATGGGGAAATGGTACACTAATACACTGTTAGTGAATTGTGAACTGGCCCAATTATTCTGGAGAATGATTTGGAACTGTGCCCAAAGTGGTATCAAACTGTGCATACCTTTTGACCCAACAATACCACTACTAAGTCTGTACTCCAAAGAGATCAAAGAAATGGGAAAGGGCCTATTTGTACAAAAATATTTATAGTGGCTCTCTTTGTGTTAGCAAAGATTTGGAAAGTGAGGGGAATGCCCATCAATTGGGGAATGGTAGTGGTAAATGATTGTGATGGAATACTATTGTACTATGAGATATGACAAGGAGGAAATGATGCAAAGTGAAATGAATAGAACCAGGAGAACATTGTACACAGTAACAGCAATATTGTAACAAAGATCAACTGTGAAAGACTTAGCTGCACCAATCAAGACAATGATCCAAAACAATTTCAATTCATTCATCATGGGTTCTATGATGATAAATGCTATTTGCCCTCCAGAGAGAAAACTGATGTCTCAGTGCAAACTAAAGCATACTTTTTTCACTTTCCTTATGCTTCTTGCTTTTTATTTTATTTTTGTTGTTGTTGTTGTTGCAACATGCTAATAAGGAAACATGTTTTGATTGACTTCATGTGACATCATTTTGCTTGCTTTCTTAAGGGACTGAAGAGGAGTAGATGGGAGGGAGAGGATCCAAAACTAAACATCTTTTTTAAATGGATGTTAAAAGTATATAATTTTTAAAAAAAAAAGGAAATGGGACAGTGAACTATTTTAAAGCACAAATGCTCTCCTGAGATGCCTAGTCTTTTCTAGCTCACCTTTACAGGCACTCATAATAAATAAATTTTAATTTAAAAAAAAGGAAATGGGGACATGGGGTGGGGAAAAGGTACATCTGATTCATTAGCTCAGGTGGGAGGGTGAATTGAACAAATATTTAGTAAGAGCTTCATTTATTCAAGGCACTGGGAATGAATGACAATGTGTCTGTAGTTCTGTCGTTCTTGTGAAGAAAGTTGGTGATAATATAAAAAATGCCTTTGCTCACATTAGTGAATTGGAATTACTGCTTACTTTGGAGGTAACCTGGTCTTTCTCTGTATGTGTTCTCATAGCAGCTTTGTCTAAGAGTCCAAGAGTCAAAGTGGAAGGTGAAAAGTTTTAAATTGTAGTTGTCCTCCTCTCTTGACCCTTTCCTCTTCACAAAACTCATTTCCTCATCAAAGCATATACCATTGCTCAGGCTCTAAACTTTGGTACTATCTTTAAATCACATCTCCCTGTGATCACTACTGCAAATTCATCACCAGGCCCTATCCTTCACAAGAGCCTTATGCCAGAGATGTTTCATGGCACTTCTTGGAACAGACCTTCCATTAGAAATTACATAGGTAATGTAGGCATAAAAGTGCAGAATCATTGGGTTTTCAGATCCATTCAAAGGGCATCTACTAAATGTAAGAAGCAATCCTAGATGCTATACGCTCTGGTAGCTCCCTACTGTCTCAAGGATAAAATGCAAACTCTTCACCATGTGAAAAAACTTCACTTTCTGACTCCAAACTATTTCACATTACCTCTCCCCAATAATCCTTTTTATTTCAGCCAAAAGAGATTGTGAACTACTATCCAAATCTGAAATTCCATCTCCTACTTCTATGTGTTTATCCAAGGCTTTCCCCTGTGCTTGGGAATACCTCCATCACTTCCTCCTCTGAGAAGTGCTCCGTTCTTTAAAAGAGTTGCTTAGGTACCATCACTAACAGGAAATCTTTTGTATCCTTCCTAAGTGTTAGTGCTTCTTCCTTCCTCAAATATTATATTTACTTACATGTGAAAAATGCTGCATTACCTAAATACAATGTAGGCTCCCCAAAGGCAAAATTAGTTTTTTTTTTTAATTTATCTTGTTCTATCCTCAACACTTAACATCATACTGTATACATGGCAGGTACTTAATTAATACTTGTTGGATTGAATTAAAGGAAAATAAAAATAAAACCCAATCTCTGCCCTCAAAGAGTTTACAATCCAATGGGGAGAAATAAGATATTTTTCACAGATAAATGCAAATAATAAAAAACAGCTCTGAAAGTTTTTGGGACTCTGATCAATACAAGGATCATTCAGGATTCCAGTGGACTGATAATGGTGGACTCAAGATGCAAAATGAGACTTAAAAATCTATACCTAGCAATATTGACATTAGTTTTTATTGACTATCTGTATTTGTTTCAAGGGCTTTGTTTTTCTTTTCCTTTTTCAGTGGAATGGGGCAATGGGAGAGTAAGGTATCAGGGATGGAAAATCAAAAAGAAATATAAAATAAAATGGTGAAGGGAGAGGAGAAACAAGCATTTATTAAACCCCTACTATAGGCCTTGCACAGTGTTAAATTGCTTTAAAAATATTATTTCTTCCTCACAACTCCCATCTTACAGTTGAGGAACCAGTTGAGGCAGACAGAAGGGTCCTCTCCAAGGTCTCATAGCTAGTAAGTGTTTGAGGCTAGATTTGAACTCAGTTCTTCTTACCCAAGGCTCATTGCTCTCCACTGTACCAATATAACATGTGATAATTCAATGAGAAACACTAAGGATGTCTATGGGAAGATGGATCACTTGGGAATACAGAGAGTAGAAAGGGATATTGTTCTTTGAAGACCTAAAATTCCTAAAAAACAACTTTCAACCATATTCTCAGAATAAGGTTGGTTTTTAGTTTCTACCCTCCCACTCAATTTTATAACACTTCTCTCTTACCCAGCACCCAGAGCTTAGGTTGTACTAGAGAAGAGAGGAAATCTAAAAGGAAACTCTACTTTCTGATCAGAAGTTTCTTTTAAGTCCCCTCTCTCACCTCCCCCAATCAACCTCTAACAAAAAGACATCCTAAATGTTGTCTAACTAGGTTTAAAAAAAGAACGAGTTCTTTCTGTATAGAGGACATATCAGTGAAGAGAAAGGCCTCAAGTAGCCAAATATCATAAACATAGAGGAGAAATTGAGAACATATAATACCAAGTCACTAGTTGGGGACAGAACTGGGGCTCAGAGGTGGTAATCATTTCTTCACATTAATATACTTTGGTTGCCCCCAAATCTTAGGGTCATGATGGCACTAAGCCTTGAATACTCTGTCTAGGAAGAGGGCCCAGAAAAAAAATGCATAAAACTGTGAATATTTTATCTTTACAGATATCAAAAGAATTTTTTCTTGGAAAGTTTTTGGGGGTAGGGAGAGGACTGAACCTGTGATTTCATTGGTATAGGGAGCACCCAGGAAGAATACTTCCTCCATCAATGCAGATGCATAACTATTTTGCAATTTATTGTTTTAGGGAATTGTCTTGGAAACAGAAATTGAATCACCTGCCCAGGATGATACAGTCAGTATGTATTGGAGATAGTACTTGAACTCAGGCTTTCCTGACTCCAAGGGTTATCTATCCAGTAGGTCATATTACTTCTATTCACAGCTCTGAACAAAGAGAACAGAATTGTCCAAGGTCACACCAGTTTTAAGTAGCAGATAAACTGAGAGTTCAAACCTAGATCCTCCAACTCAAAATTCACTGCTCTTTCCATCACATCATAGGACAAAACCATTTAACAGTGCCTATAATTGCTTTGCTAACAGTCTCATTTTGTCACATAGCTATATAATAATGCCAACAAAATATTTATATTATTATCAAATGCAAACACAACAAATTTATATGGCTACCTCTTAAAAGAAAAAGAAAAAGTTTACCTGTGGCTATAGCGAATGGCTATTGTCAGACCGAGCTGTAATTAAAGAGAGAGAGAAAAAAAAAGTTAAATGTTGTCAAGCATGGCTTAAATTTAATATGAATGTTACATAATTAATTATTTGGGGGGAAATGACTCAACTCTCAACTCTTTCAAGAAGGGACATGGTCCATATTGCTTCTTTTGTATGAACTCAACGTTCAAAGGAAAAGCTTCTAAAGAAACCTAAAAGATGGAGTTGTAGATTAAAGAACTCCCTTTTAAGGAAGGAGCTTCCAAAGTAGAACACATTTGACTTTGACACAAATGAGCAAAAAAAGGCAAAAGGCCCACATTGCTTAAATGTTTCCAAAGGCTCATTCCCAGACTGTTCCACATTACGAGTCACTGGTCCATTGAGGGAAGGGGTCACGATGATGTAAAGCTGATAGAGCATAAAAGTTTACAAATGCCTCTAGGCCTATTCTTCTCCCTCCTCTCTCTGTACACAGCACCCCCCACCCCCTTGAAGTGAAAGGGAGACTGAGAAATAGCCCACATGGCACAGAGTGAAGTAGAGACCAGGCAATTATCTGATGGGTTTGATGAATGAAGACAGCCAACTCCATATCAAGAAATGCACTCTGGGGTCATCCAGTCAGGCTGTCAATGTTGATCAAATTAACTGGGTAATTATCAAATCTTCCCTTCCCTTTGGCTGGCCAACCAGAGCATCCTAAGCATTTATGTACCAGAGACAAAAAGGAATTGGGTGAGAAGTTGTCTTTGAAGCAACAAAAAGTTAAAAAAAAAAAAAAGAGCCAGGAATTTGAACATGTAAGATGTACTCATCCCTCAGTGAGATGCTCTCTTCTCTATTGTAAGTAATTTCGTGGCATGGTTTGCAATTGTTCTCCATATGGCTGTGTGTTTGGGCAGGGCGGTATATAAGTAGACTTAATTACTATATCATAAGTAACTTATGAATGAGTTTTTCCAAAGAAAGACTGTTGATTTCCCCCAATGCTACACTAGCCTATTTGACTCAAAACAAAATTAAACTACCTTGCTGAGTGCTGTAGAAAGGTTCTTTACACATCCCAGGGAATTTTCCCCTTACCACCTGTGAGAGAGTGGGCAAGTTATTTAATATGGGATCAGGGATTTGGAGCTGGAAAAACAGAACTAGAAGGAATCTTATCTTTTAGTCCAACCATCTCATTTTATTTTTGTTGTTGTTCAGTTGTTTAAGTTGTGCCCAACCCTTTGTGGCTCCACTTGGCAAAGATACTAGAGTGGTTTGCCATTCCTTTGCCAGCTATTTTACAGATGGGGAAACTGAGGCAAACAGAGTTAAGTGGCTTGCTTGCAGTCACAAAACTAGTATCTGAAGCCAGATTTAATTTCAGGAACATGAGTCCTAATTCCAGGCCTGGTGCTCTATCCACTGTAGTATCAAACTGCCCTCATTTTATATGTAAGGAAATTAAGGCCCAGAGAAAAAAGGTAACTTCTCCTGGGTCCCACAGCTAGTAAGTGTATGAGATGGAATTTGAACCTAGGTCTTCCTAATCCCAAGTCTAGCACTCTATCTGCTATGCCATGCTGTCTTGAATTAAAGTCAGGGGAACTAGAGTTCAAATCCCAGCTCTGCTACTTACTACCTCTATGTGGTTCTGGACAAATGGGTCCAGTTTCTTTCTGGGTCTCAGTTTCTTCATCTGAAAAATAAAGGAGTTGAACTAGATGACCTCTAAGATTCCTTCTGGGATTGTAGTGCTATGATGTTCCTTATTTATAAAATAAAAGAATTAAAATAAATGACAAAATACTTTCTCATTCTAAACAGTTTTAAAATTTAGATTCTGATCCATTCTTGGGGCATAATGCAGTGATGTTATTCCCTTGTTACCAAATAAATAGAAGGCTGGTCTTGAAGTTAAGAAGTCCTAAGTTCAGTTTCTGTCTCTGATATAAATATTAGCTTCATTACCTGGAGAATCATTTAACATCTCAGGCCTCAGGCAACTCTCTAAGAATGTACATTGTAGAACAACTGCCCATCTACATCTCTGGAGTTTCTACCTAGGAAGTTCCTTGTATCAGTGGATTCCCATTACCCTATCCCTCCAATAGCTCCCTGAAGTTTTATAAACCCTTTGCATTTCCAAAGTTGCTCTCTCTGATAGCTTCTAGAATAGCTTTTCCAACAAAGAAGCTCAGTCATGTTGGAAGCCTGTGTATCCTTTGTCTGTTTATTAGTGGCTAAAATCAATGGTCAATAGATAGAACTCGATTAAAGCCACACAAAAATAGGCAATGTTACCCCATTCTTCAGGGCTTCCATTAAATAACTGAATACAGTCTCCACCCTAGAACTCAAGCTAGCACCTGGATGAGTCAGTCAGTCAATGTGCATTTAAGTGTCTATTCTGGGCCAAGGACTAGGCAGGAGTCACAAATATTCATCTTCCTGAGTTCAAATCCAGCCTGAGATGCTTAGGAGTGATGTGACCTTGGGCAAATCACTGAATAGTTTCCTCATCTATAAAATGATCTGGAGAAGGAAATGATGAACCACTCCAATATTTTTGCCAAGAAAATCCCAGATAAGGTCATGCAGAATCAGACACAACTAAAATCATAAGAATAGCATGAGCCAAGCACTGTGCTGGGTGGAAGGGAGGCTGAGAAACAGCCCACATGACACAGAGTAAAGTAGAGACCTGACAATTATCAGATTGGTTTGATAAATGGAGACAGTCAACTCAGAGCCGAAGAAGGCACTTTGAGATACAAAGGAAGGTAAAAATAGGACCCCTGCCTTCTAAGTGCTCACACTATTATTATTGTTTTTTAAACCTTTACCTTCTGCCTTAGTGGCAGTTCTAAGACCAAAGAGCACGAAGTGCTAGGCAATCAGGGTTAAGTGGCTGGTCCAAGGTCACACACTAAAGTGTCTATGGCCAAATTTGAACTTAGGTCCTTCCATCTCCAGACCTGATGCTCTAACCACTGTACTAGCTAGCTGCCTCATGGTGCCCACATTCTAATGGCACAGATGACATGCAAACAACTATCTACATAAAAGATACATGTACTATAAATGGGAGGTAATCTCAGAGGGTAGGCACTAGCAGTAGGGGGAGTGGGTACATTAAATCAAGTTCAGCAAACTTCTCATTGGTCATCTAGCTTCAAGGAAATCTCATTCAGAATTTTCTTTTATCTTGAAGAAAACAACTCATCCCTCCCAGTCATACACACTGTGCTGGAGGTCTTCACCTCCTGCCTCCCAGACTCATTCTCTGCCCATCTGGAGATTACAGGACTCATAAAAGAGGTATTCACATGAGCTGTCCGATATAGAATCTAACCAAGGTCTTCATCAATGCCCAAACTGGCATGACTGAGAGTAGTAGGGGCAGGGAGTGGGTGGTGCTAAGACAGAGAAGATAGGACAACTTCCCTCCCACTCTTGCTTCAGCTCATGCTCTCTACAATACACTTGGACTCATTTACACAAAACTTTTCACACACATTCCCATTCCTCAGGTCTCTTAAACTTACTGCTTCACTTGGAAACATTGGCTTTTAATGGATAATATTTAATTTTGCAGTAAATCTTGTCATTTCTGTGACATCACTCACATAGTCTTCTGTCTCTCCATCCACACACTAATTCTACCTTGGTCATCTCATTTGTTATTGAAATAACTTTCTCCTTGGTCTTCCTGTCTACAGTCAATTCCCTATTCTAATCTTTCCCAAATTTGATTGCCTTTGGCTTCCCTAAAGTGAGGGTCTGACCATGCTATACACCTTCCTCCCATACTCAATAAACCCTAATGGCTCCCTAATATCCCCAGGATCAAATATAAACAAAGTCCTTTGCACTACATTTAACATCCTTCCTACCTTTCCAGTCGTTTTACATTTTCTTCCCCTCTGCCCACTCCATGACCCATCTGCATGGGTTTATTTTTTATTTCTCAACAACAACTCTCCATCTCCAGGTTCTGTGCCTTTGCAATGGTAGTCTCCATTCCATGCCTGGAATGCTTAGTATCCCTCCTCCACTTTATTATTTTCCTGACATCCTTCAAGAATCAACTTAACTCTTACCTTCTGCAGCAGGAGGTCCTTCTCAGTCTTCCTCCTTCCCCTCTGAGGTTACAATCTATCTACTCTTTATACATCATAGGGCTGGGTGGTGCTATAGTGCCCAGAGCACCAGACCTGGAGTCAGGAAGATCCGAGTTCAAATTTGGTATCAGACATTTACTGGCTATGTGATTCTGGGTAAATCGCTTTACCCTCATGGACTTAGTTTTCTCATCTATTAATTGAACTGGAGAAGAGAATGGCAAACTACTTTGGTATCTTTGCCAAGAAAAACCCAAATGGGATCACAAAGGGTCCGACAAGGCTGAAATAAGTGAACAGCAACAAAAAATATATCTCATATATAACTGTTGGTCAGTCAATAAACATTCATTAAGCACCTACTATGGACCAGGCACTGTGTTAAGGCAAGGGATACAAAAAGAGGCAAAAGGAAGTCCCTATCATCAAATAATTCACAGTCTAATGGGAAATTTTGTTATTTCCATGTTATCTGTCTCATTAGACTGTCCTAGGATTGTGTCAAAGGATTATGGTTTGCCTTCCTTTTTGTTTCTCCAATGTTTGGCATGGTGTCAGGAACATAATAAGTGCTTAATAAATGCTTGTTGTTAACTCACTAATTGACTGGTCTCCCTGCCTCCAGTCTCTCCCTCCTATTAAACCATTTCCTTTACTGAAGCCAAATTGATATTCCTAAAGTAGAGGTTCTGCTATGGTAGTCCTCTGCTCAAGATGCTTCAGTAGCTCCCTATTTCCTCTAGCATAAAAGTAATCTAGATACAATCTACACTTGGTTCACATTACTCTTTGACCAAATGTCATAAATATTCATACCCTATATTCTGGGGATAGAAGGTAAAAGACCTATTTGCTATTCTTCATTAATGATAATCTACCTCCTACCTATGTGCCTTTGAATAGATTGTATCTCATGCCTTGCATGCCCCCTCTCCTCATCTATAACTCTTGGAAATCCCTAACTCCCTTTCCAGGCTCCATTCCAGTGTCTCCTCTAGCACTGATCCACCTTCCCTCCCCACAAGTAAATAGTATTCTCTTCCCACCTCCAATATTATTACTTAAACACATAGCTATATATGTAAAGAATTGTTCTCTCCCCACTCTTATTATACATGTGTAATATATGCATAGACATATAATATGTAAAATAGATTCTCTATATCTAAAAAATATACAAAGAATATATTATATATACACTTATACATGTAGCTATATATATATAGTATATGTAGCATATTATCTTTGTTATCTCTTTTCTACTTATTGTATATTGTCTCTGCATCTATTTTCTATTTTTTTTCTATTTTAGTTTATGTGTTTGTTGTCTCCCTCTCTTCCCTCACAGTGAAATATAATCTCTTTGGGTTAAAACTAGCTAGTATGATAGAGACATGAGAGAAAGAGGTTTTTCAGGACTTGTGGACCAAGATGCAGGGCTGGAGATCTAGCTCTAGATGTCAGTCAAGAGAAGATTCCAATGGAATGTTCCCAGGAGGGGCAGTTTGGGGATTTTGCTGGCCACACGGAGAAAAGAAGCTTGGCTTTTGGCCTTTGTCTCTGACTGGGAGACATACTCTCTCCCCCTGGAGGTTTGAACCTGGCTGAAAGATATTTGTGAAGCTGATTTGTTTTTTGGGGGGTTTTCTCTGATTCTGAGCAGTTGAAGTTGACACTGAAGAAGAGATTTTCTTGGTGAAGAAGAAAGAAGATTCAAACACTTGTCCTCCATCTCCCTAACTGTCTCAAAGTCACAGTTTTTGACTGGAATACTTCCTCAAACCTTTCTAAAATTATCCCCATAGTTTAGGGAAATCCTCATCCCTCTTACTTCAGTTTCCCATCCTGTTATCCTAATAAAACCCCTGACTGAGAAAGCAACTGGAGTATCTTTATAGTTCACTCAGGAGGGAGGGAAGAAGCAAAGGCTTCAAGAAGATTTGGGAGGTGAGGGAGGCAAAAGGGAGAGGTTGGTTAAGGGAGGGAGTGAGGGAGGAAGGGGGTTAAGAAATAGATTGATTCATCAGCAATCAGTAGGGATCAATATTATCCCTAGGCAGAACCCCAGAGCAGACCCCAGGGCATTCCTTTATAAGTAGTTCACCTGAATACCAGTATCCCTGTGTGGTAGCATCCCTCAGCATTTCTCTGTTCTACCTCCATTAATAATAAGCAGGTTCAGGTCCCTGTAGCAGCCCTCTCAAGTCACAGCCAGCCAGAAAACAGTTTATCCTCTCTATTTCAACAAGAAACAGTTTCAGTCAGTTTACATATCTATCTCAATAAGTAATAGTTTCTCTCAGCTTATATCTCTATTACACTAGTTTATTTTTTGTCTTATAGCACTAGTGACCAGCCCAAATCTGGCATACAGAAGGTGCTCAGTACATGCTTGCTGAATTGAACTGACCCACTCTGCTGAATCCCAGTGTTAAATTTCTTATCAGTAGTTCACACAATAAATTCTACATACCCTGAAGTTAGTTTTTCCCACAACACCCAACACAAACATGAACATTTCTTTTTAATTTTACTTTATAAATTCCTTTTTCAAATTTTGAGTTCTAAATTTTCTCTCCCTCTATGTTTAGCTCTTTTCCTACCCATTGAGAAGGCATACAATATGATACCCATTACCCACTGGAAGTCATGTAAATATTCCAATACTTTTTTTTAACCTTTACCTTCTGTCTTAGAATGAATACTAAGGGTCAGTTCCAAAGCAGAAAAGCATAAGTTCTAGATCAGTGATGGTGAACCTTTTAGAGACCAAGTAAACTATTACCCTCATGCTACATGTGAGCCACCTGCCTTACCCAGAGAGGGGTGGGAGGCAGCACTCCCATTGGGCTGCTGAGCAGAGGGGCAGGTCAGGTGAAAAATATTCTCAGGCACATGTGGAGAGGGGGAAGTGAGCAAGCCCCCTCTGGCACAAGTGCCATAGGTTTGCCAACACGGGTCTAAGCAATTGAGGTTAAGTGACTGATTTACCCAGGATCACATTAGCTAGGAAGTATCTGAGGGCAGATTTGAACCTAGGTCTTCTCTACTGCTTGTCTCTATGGCTTGTCCTGACACTTCTTAAACAGACTCATACAATCCCAGACAGCTGCACCTTAGCATAGCTATTCCATCTTTCTGTCTGTAGATCTTTCCCCTCTAACAGTCAATTCTAAGGCCCTCATGAAAGGTACAAGATTGCTCTTTACATTTATGTGAGTCCTAAATGAATGCCAAGATGAGATCCTGTGAAAATCCCTGCTTCACCAAAGTCAAAGACATTTGTAAAACATGTCAAGTCACTGAAAGCATTATCCCCCACTGGCTCCATTAGTCATTGATTAAAAGATTTAAATTTTATAAACAGAATCAACCTCCTGATAAGGACACACTGAAGAGCTGAACCAGTCCTCATAGCCCTGCCTGCAAATCTGGAGCCTTTTTAGATAAATTTGAGATTATTTTGTATTTGACTTTCACAATGATGTTCTCCAGTAGCATCTCTTGACTGATGTAAATTTGGCATTTAAGAATTCAAGTGAGAGGTAGTGTAGCAGAATAGATAGGGGGCTGCCTTGGTCAGAGAGCCCTAAGTTCAAATCCTGCTTCTGACACAAATGGGCACTCTGGAAATATGACCCAAGAAATTCACTTACCCTCTGAGTGTCCCAGGCAGCTCTGGAAGATTGAGATTGCAGAGCTAGCTCTGAAAAGGAGTTTCCTTATGTCAATGGAATCATAAGTCTAGTCTCCTTTCTCCCCTCCCTCTCAAAATGATTATAGGCAAAGATCTTGCCTACAATATAACTATCTGCCTGCATGTCACAGATGTTAAAAAAAGATACAGTTCCAAATATTATTATCAATACTTTCCATAATTCTATGGACAATACTGCTAGAGAATTATAGCCACCAGAGCTAGCAGGAAAAAAAAAGAAATGAAGTTCTCTACAATATCTGCAGGTACTTTCAATTATGAAAATATCTGCTAAGATTGTGGAGTTTAACACCAATATTGGGCTTACCAATGCCAAGTCAAGACAAGCCCGAAAGTATCTAGAAGGTGATCTCAGACATTCTGTGAATAAAAAGAGTAGCATCTTCACAGGGAAACCTCCACTAGTAATTTTAAGGGTAGGACACAAATGTTCTTACTAAAGAATTCGTTCACACTGCGAAGAATCAGTGTTCAAAGCATATGTACTATTAGAACTTTCTCACTACAGGAAATTGATAACAGAATTTCAGGGATGTTCTCCAAGGCACTGGCAGAGTTTATAAGGCAGAGCCAAAGTCATCTGGATCCAGCTATTGGCCCAATTCACTTCAAAAATAAAACTGTATCATTGTTCTAAAGCAGAAGTTCATAAACTGGGGCTCTTAAATTTATATTTTCTTAAAATATTTTGATAACTGTATTTCAACATAATTGCAATCTATAAATAATTTTATGTATTTTATTTTATACACTCAACATTATTCTGAAAAGGGATCCATAGACTTTACAGATTGCCAAAGAGATCCATGACATAAAAAAGATTAAGAATGTCTGCAAAGTAAAGTTTGGTCATCTGATGTATTCTTGGGCTAGTTATAGAAACCTGAGAGATGGGCTAAATTCAGACCATACTAGAGTCTAATGATAAGGTGAGACTTTATATGGGCTATAAAAACCCCTTTAATAAGACATTCACAAAAGGACCTTTCAGTTCATTTAAATGCAATATGCTTATTATGTGCCAGGTACCATGCTAGGGATACAAATATAAAAAATGGAGAATAGTCCTCTGCCATCTTCAAGGAGTTTACCTTCTTTTAGAGGAATATAGTTAGCAAAATGCAAAATAATCTGGGTAAGAAGAAAACAACAAAAACTTAAACAAGAGGGTGGGGAGGCTTCAAGAAGGAAGCAGTCCCTGAACTGAGTCTTGAATAAAGTAAGAATTCTGAGAGAGAGAGAGATGAGGAGAGAGTAGAATATAGGCATTTGTGTAAAGTAATGGCAAATCCAAAGATCAATTACTTCTCTTGTTTGCCTAGAACATAGAGAACATGAAAGGGGGTCATTTAAAGCCAATGTGGAAAAATAAGCTAGAACTATATTGTTCAATGTATATAATGTATATAAATGTATATAAATGTATATAAAATGTATATAAAAATGCCAACCCAAGGAATTTGTGTTATATACTAGAGGCAATAGGAATAAATAATCTCTCAAAGAGGGTTACCCTTAGTCAAGTACCCTCCATTCAGACTTTTCTGTGACCCCTGGAATTTTCCAATGTTTCTTAGAGACCCTACTTTTAATAATAATAATAATAATATCAACAACAATAGCTGATTTATATAGTTTTAAGTTGACAAAAAACTTCACATGTTTTCTCATTTGGTCCTCAAAACCAACCTAAGATTTGGTGATATTATTATCCCCATTTTACTGTTAAGGAAATTGAAGCAAACAGAAATCAAGTGACTTACACAAGGTCACACAATAATTATGTGAGGTCAAATTTGAAATTGGGTCTTCCTGACTTAAGGCCCAGCACTCTATTTGCTGTGCCATCAGATGCTTCTATAGAAAATCTGTCAGTATAAGACTTCTAAGGTAGGACAATGTAGTCAAATTTAATTCCCTTGAATTCCTTGGTGCTTACTGCTCCTTGAACTCCTTCAGCTGCAACTTAATTGAGTTGCCATAATTATCACTAATGGTCAGTCATGTTGAAATCCTGCTCACCCCTTTCCTGTTTACTTAAATTGAATTGACATTCTCTTCCGGAATCATTAGAACACTCGATCATCATTTATTAAGAAACACCATTTCTGGGGGAAAAAAAATCAACTTGAGTTATAATCTCAGATTATCAGCTCCTGTGGTTACAGCAAGGAATTCCTAGAAATTGGGCCCCTCCAAGTCAAATGGTTCTTAAATCAAGACCTGCATTATTCAAAGCATTTTAAAATCACATGAAAATATCCTGCTGACATATTATTAATCAACATTTGTGTCTGATATCATAACAATGACCAGCAAACAGAATTTTCCAGTGCTGAGATTAAGAGACATAAGAAAGGGGCAGTTTTAGACAGGGTAAGGCTGCCATAGGGTTCCTCATATTACAATAGCTTCTTGTAAGTTTTATGAAATTCATGAATGACTCTCTGTATGAGTATGAGTGAGCATTGTAATGGATAGAGGGCCAGTCTTGGAGTCAGGAAGACCTGAGTTCAAGCCATACTTCTAATACAGATCAGTTGTATGTATGACCAAGGGCAAGTCATTAATCTTCTAAGAGTGTCCCAGGCAATCCCTTACACCATGGGTTCTTAATCTTTTTGATGTCATGGACTCCTTTGGCAGTCTGCCGAAGTCTATGGATCCCCTCTTAGAATAATATTTTTAAATGCATAAAATAAATAGGCTTACAAAGGAAATCACTTATATTGTTAAGATGCAGTTGGGTTGGGTTTTTTCAAGTTCTTGAACCCTCTGAAATCTATCCATAGAGTGGGACTCCTGCTTAAGAAATAGCAGATACAGATCAATGGCCAAATCACTCTGGGAGTTTCCGACATTGATGAAATTGATCAATTACAATAAAAATCTTCAAAGGGAATCTCTCCATGATGCATTAACATAGGACTTCAGAATGTACAGCCATTAATACAACAGCAGTGCAACAAAGGACTCTCTCTTCAAGAAGAAGGTCTGATGCTACAAAAGGAGCCATCTAAACATAGGCACAGAATGTAAAATCAAATGATTTCCCTTATACGCGTGAAGCATGCCATCTACTCACCTGCAGAGATAAACCCAGACTGTGAGTGCTTGAGCTTATAATGTCTTTCAGACTAAACCAAACATAAGAGGAAAATGCCCCAAAGCCATTAAAAACTTAAACCCAGGAGATAGAACTGGAGATGGCTTTATGAAAGAAATAAAGCAGACGCCAGCGCCAGCAGCTGAGTAAGCCACAGGCATAAGCAATTTGAAAGTTCCATGCCCTGTCTAACTTTACATGTCCTGGTGTTAATAAGTTCTGGATCACTGTTAGGCTAATTACAAGGTAATTTTACCAACTGAATATTATGATAAGCTTTGAGTACTGTTTAATTGGTGGTTTTTCCACAGTTGAAAGATCAGCTCTTCCTGGGAGGAAAAAAAAAGAAACTAGCAAGAGGGGGTAAAAAAAACCCAAAGAAAAAAAGAAAAAAAGGAAAAACTATCAACTGGGCAGCTGCACTTGTTAAACAGGGATAGGAAAGGAGTTCTTAAAGGTGGACTTTTAGGTAACGTTTTCATTAGGTTTTGGCTTGTTCTAGAATCTAATAGATTTGACCACCATGGACTGAAAAAGGGACCTCCTCCCTCCCCCACATCCTTAAAAATCAACAGTTTGATAAGAAAGTGGGAAGGAAGAAACACACCACTGTGTCTATTGCCCCAAGGCCACAATAATTACCTTTCTAAAGCTGGCATCTATTAAAACAGCCTCCTTAAGGGATTGCTATTTAACCCCTTCTAGTCCAACACAGTAATCAGGAGGGCTGCTGTGGCCCCAGGGCTGCGGGTGACCAAGGGAGGTTTGAACATTTCAGCTGCTAACTCCTTTAATGTGGCTCTTTTTATAGCTGGCACATTTGCAGTCAGACCAAACAGCCCTGGTGGAAACGTGGCTTAAATTACCCTTCACAATGCACTGGATCTAATGAGCCTACTCCCCTAGCTCATGTAATAAGTAGGTGTCAGAGCTCTACACTGCAGTCTTTGTGATCTTTACAGGACAGTTATCTCAGAACCCTGTAGTGTAGACAGAGACTGGCCCTTTGGTACAGACAGACTAGCCCCGGTTTAACAGATGAAGGCTTCAGAAGAAGACATTTTTAAACTATTCCTCTCCAAAATACCCAAAATATCACAGAAAAAAGGGTGGGGGCAGGGGGGCTCCTCTTAGAAGCAAATAAGTACCAGACAGAAACAAGTAGGGTAGTGTAAAAAGTCCAGTTTTATAACTGTGGAATCCAATGGCCTTCTTAACCTCAAAGATCTAGGACTGTTCACCCCATTCAAACAGAGTGAATTGGTGCTTTTCTACTCCTCCCCCATCTCTTTTGTGTCCCTTGCCTACATAAAGTTTTTTTCAAGTGCTCTCAATAAATTTAAATGCATCTCTCTCTTTCTCTTCCTTCCTCTCTCTCTCTCTCTCATACTTCTCTCTTTCTCCCTCTCTCTTACTCTCTCCCCTCCTCTCTCTTTTTCCTCCTCTATCTTCCTCCCTGTCTCTCTCTTCCCTCTTCTCTCTCTTATTACTTCTCTCTTACTCTCTCCCCTCCTCTCTCTCTCCCCTTCTCTCTGTCTCTCTTTTTCTTTCTCTCTTTCTTCTCTCTCCCTCCCTGTCTCTCTCCTCCCTCTTCTCTTATTCCTTCTCTCTCCCTCTCTCTCTTATTCTCTCCCCTTCGCTCTGTCTCTTTTTCCTTCTTCTTCTTCTCTCTCTCTTCCTCCCTGTCTCTCTCTTCCTCCCTCTGTCTCTCTCCTCCCTCTTCTCTTATTCCTTCTCTCTTTCTCCCTCTCTCTCTTACTCTCTCCCCTTCTCTCTCTCCCCTTCTCTCTGTCTCTCTTTTTCCTTCTTTTTCTTCTCTCTCTCTCTTCCTCCCTCTGTCTCTCTCTTATTCTTTCTCTTTCTCCCTCTCTGTCTCTTTTACTTTCTCCCCTCCTCTCTCTCTCCCCTCTCTCTGTCTCTCTTTTTCCTTCTCTCTCTCTTTCTCTCTCTTTCCCTCCTCTTTTTCATCTGTCTCTTTCATTCTTTGTGCCATGACTCTCTTTTATTCTCTGTATCCCCCTCCTCTCTCTTCTCTCACCCTCCTTTCCTCTCTGTCCTCTCCTTTCTTGATTCTCTCTCCTCTCTTCTATGTCTCTTCTCCTCTCTCTGCCTATCTCAATGTGTATCTGTCTCTCTCCCATACACAAACACACACACACACACACACACACACACACACACACACACACACACACATTCAGAAAAGCACACAGAACTCTTCATACAAAAAGTGGGCCCCAGACAAAGAACAAGAAAACCACCCTGACAATCAGCTCCCTTGTTGTCGGGCTCAGCAGGGACCCTGAGGATAGAGAGGAAGGCTGGGCCAGAGAGTCGCCTCTGACCTCTCAGGGCCTGGGGTGAGCCTTAGTGCCTCGGGGGTCACTAAGAGCTTTGTGCCTCCACTCTCTGAGCCAGGGCCATCCTGAGGAGGCCCTGTCTCCCCATCAACCTTTGCACAGCTGTGGGCCCCCAATGTTCCTCAACAAACACCACATTCAGGGTCCTTCTTTTCATTTGCATAATTTGTTAATGACTAAATTAAATCACTTCTAAATAGTGAGGGGAGATTTAACTTTTGCCTCCCTCCACAGAAACACCCCCTCCCCCAGCTATGAAAACTTCTCTCTTACTGCCTGCCTTAAAATACGACTTCTGCGTACAGCTGATTCCACCAGCTGTTTCATATCAAGTCTGAACGGCTTCTCTATGACACAGAAAGCTTAGACAACAGGCAAACCTTTCTGCATTAAAGGGTAATCTGAGAATAATCTGCCATAAAACATCCAGAAGTGCACCAGCTGTAGTTGGATACTTCCTATAAATCACAACACAGACTTCATGGATCTTAAAAATAATGGCTCTTTTAAAAAAAATTCAAATTTCAATTAAAGAAGGGGCCCACTCCTCGATCTCTAAGTCAGCAGGGTAATTTCATGACACATTAATAAACAGCTACTTAGATTGTGTTTGAGGGTGCTCTCTAGGACGGGTGGCTTCCCAGCTGATAAGAGAGGGGGGTCCTCAAACACCCTCAAGGCAGGTCCCACCTTTCCAAGTGGGCACATTCGCTTTTGGAAAGTCCGAGAAAGACAAAAGGAGTGTGGGAAGGGGGGGAGGGGACGACATATTCTTGAAAATATCAGTTGTCCTGACAACCTGGGTGCCTAGAAATTACAACAGGTTGTCATCGTGGCTTGAGAAGAATCTGTGAAGCCAGCGACTTTGCTTCTTCTTCATGCTCTACACCTTGTATTCTAATAACTATGCTTATTATTCATTAGGATCCTAGATCTGGAATAGGAAAGATCCAACTGCCTTTATTTTATAGGTCAGCTCATCAATAAATATTTATTATGTGCCCATGATACAAAGCATCAGTCTACCAAGAAAGGTCAAAGACTACCCCTGCCCACAAGAAGCTTACAGACTGATGGCAGACAGCATGTTAACAACTAATACAAATAAGATATGAACTGGATAAATTGGAGATAATCAACAAAGGAAAGGCACTGGCATTAAGAAGGGTTCCAGAACTGAGGCCAAAGGAGATTAACCATCAAATTCAAGGTTACACAAGAGATGTAGCTGTTCAGAAAAGGGATTTCCATCCAGGATGTCTGACTTAAGAGCCAGTGCCCTTAAACAGTGAAACAATAGAGCATCGTGTTTAAATGGTATTTTATTTTTTTTAACCCTTACTTTCTGCCTTAGAACTAATATGTATTGTTTCTAAGGTAGAAGAGTAGTAAGGGTTAGACAATGGAAGATAAGTGACTTGCCCAGGGTCACACTCAAATGGCACTTTAAAGGTACCTTTTCTCCAGCTCAGGGACTATCAGCCTAGGAGAGATCAGGTAGTGTAGAGGCAAGAGGCCTTTTTGGATACCCTCAAGATGGGCAGCAAGGTGGTAGTACAGTAGATAGAGTGCCAGGACGGGAATTAGGAAGACTCATCTTCCTGAGTTCAAATCTGACTTCAGATACTTACTAGCTATGTGACCCTGGGCAAGTCACTAACCCCTGTTTGCCTCAGTTCCTCATCTATAAAATAAGCTGGAGAAGAAAATGACAAACAACTCCAGTATCTTTGCCAAGAAAACCCCAAATGAGATCACAAAGAATCAGACCTGATTGAAGTGATTGAACAGTGACAGATGACAACAACACGATGGATCCCAGCTACAATTTTAATAAGCTAGTTATACAATAACACAATAACAAACTTCCTCAATAATTCAGTGTTTGTTTTTGCAGGTTTTTTCCCCTCTTTTACAAAGGGAACAATATAATGAGGGAGTCTTGCTTTAAGTGAAGAAAACGGGTGGAGGAAGTGTTTATAAAGCCACACTTGATTCTTAGGTTATTTCCCAATTTCTGTCAGCGAGTTGAAAGTGAGAGGGAGTTACAGTAAGACCTCATTAATTCCAACCCTGCTCATTTGGAATGTGTGATAACTGGAAGAGAGGTTGGGTTGACGGTTGCCTTTTCACTATCTATGAATAAAAAGGGGTTGCTAAGCAAATTAACAGTGTAAATAGGAAAGTGAATAAATTGTTTTTCAAGTCCTTTAGAAACACATATTTACCCCCCAAAAATTGATCTGCTAATTACATATCATACTACACAGCATGGCATACAAGGTTTACAATCAGGAAGACTGGGTTCAAATGCTGCCTTTGACATTTCCTGGCTTTGGGATCTCTAGGTAAGTCAACATACTTCTCTGAGTCCCAGTTCCTTGGTCTGTTTAAAAAAAAAAAAGGACAATAATATCTCTGGTAGCTGCCTTATAGGGTTATTGGGAGGGTCAAAATGTGTAAAGTTCTAAGAAAAGTAGCACACTCCCTGGCATGTAGTAGGCACTTAATAAATGATTTATTGACTGATCAGAAATGTCAATGTACTCCATAAATGCCAATTGAGGTGAAGGTTACTATCATCTCCTCTCTGGAGCCAATCCCCTAAAGATCTCAATAAGGCATCAATTTATGAGCTTAAGAATTATCCAGCATTCAAGAGAAACAAAAAGGGTTGATTTCTTCTATGATGCTTTAAACTTGGGATTTTAGCAAATCAAATGAATTTTTACTCTAATTATTTAAGTGAATATTTTACCACCTCAAGTTTTGGATCTGACTTCAAGCATCATTTCAATGTCAAGGTAAATTTTATCAAGTTGGATTTTTTTAGATTTTGGACAGAAATATAAACATGGAAGTTAATTGGTCACTTTGGGTCTAACCACTTTGTCTTATGACATTGAGTGGTTAGTTTTAATGACAAACACTGATTTATTAACAGGAAGCATTTTTTTAAGATCAATATTCCAAGAGACATGAAGATATAAACAAGGTCTTCAAATAAGCAATTCTTAATTAACAAATCTTTGCTACATCCAAAGAACATTACTCCAGCTTCAGATATTACTTAATAGAAAACAGTGCTTTTTCAAGAAAAAGGGAAATTACTCTTAAGTACTTAGTTATAGAACCTATAAAACCTTGTCAACCACAAAAATATTTCAAAAAGAAAGTTCAGTGATGAGTTCAAGGGCTATTAAATAGTAAACTGGGCAGAATGGGATATATAGTATGGCTTAAGGGACATTTCCTCACCAATAAAGCAACTCTCACACCTTAGTCTTGTATAGGTAATGAAAAAATAAAATCTACTTTAAAAAAAAACAACTTAATTTGACAAAATCACTAAGTTATAAAGAATCTCAATAACTATTTAGCCCCAATCTGTAGTCCCAAATGAATCCCATCTATAGAATAATTGACAAGGAGTCATCTAGTCTTTTTTTTTAAACCTTCAATGAAACAGAGTCCACAATACTTGCTAAGGCATTCCATTCCATTTTTGGACATCTTTAATTATTAGGAAGTTGTTGTTGTTTCTCTGACACCAAACTTAAATATTCCAAACAAGTCTACTTCTTCTTTCTCACACTGGCTTTTCAGATAATTACAAACAGCTAACATGATATCATCTACCATCCTTCCTTTCTCCAGCTCTTCTCTTCTTTTCCCCAGGTTAACCATACCCAGTTCCTTCAACCTATCTTCATATACCATCAATTTGATGTCCTTTATTATTCTTATCGCCTTCTTTCTGGCCACTGTCCAAATTACTAATGTCCTTCCTAAAAATGTAGTGATCAACAAAACCTGAAATGACCTCAACTTATCAAATGTAAACTACGTGAAAGACACTGTTGCTAGGACATTAGGAATACAAAAAGTAAAAATTGACATCATCCTTGTCCTCAGAGAGTTTACAGCCTAATAGACTGACATAAACACAAATAACTATGACAAATAACAATAACACAACTTCATGCACTCTTCCCTCTGCTCAAAGCACAACTTCAGCAAACATTCATTTTCCTACCTCTTTTCTATATCTATACCACTGCCTATGCAGCAATGCTCTCCTTCCTTCCCCCATGTCTCTGTGAACTGAAATTTTACCAAGATTTACCACTTACCAAAAACTAGATCAAATGTTACTTCCCCTTTCTTCCATTAGTTATTCCCTCTACCCTGAGATGAATGGCTGCCCTAGATATTATCCTTCTTTTCTCAAAATTCTCAGTCCTTTGTTCACATCCCTATCCCTATTTTCAAATGAGATGTTTATAAAGCACTTTGCATAGTGCCTGGAACATAGAAGACATTTAATAAATACTTAACCCCTCCCTAGATTTTATATCTAGTTATTTGTCCATAAGGAGCTTTCTTCTCCCTATTAGGCTGCAAGCTTCTTGAGAACAGAACCTGTCTCTCTCTTTGTATCTTCCTTAGCCCCTCTCAGAGATTGACACCAAAGAGATACTTATTCATTGTTGACTTAACTGACCCAAAGTCCAATCACTTTTCCTGATCCCATAGTTCCTAGTATTCACTCCTTCTCAGAATGACTTTGTAAATATTTTGCATTTTCTAATCTGTGTATACTTTTCATCTGTTCCCATTGGGCCCTTGTAGAATATAAACTCTTTGAGGGAAAGAACAGTGTCATTCTTTGTCCTTATATTCCTAGTATTTTGCACATTTCTGTCCCCATGCCAGGAATATATCCACTACAGAGTAAAAGGAATATATGAAAAATCAGCTTTCCATGTGAGTGGATGGGAAACAGGAAAAAAATTATTAAATTGTGTTCTATTCACCAGCTGGAGAGCTTCAAAGGATTACCTTCTATATGGTGAAAATTAAGGACAAAGCCTTAACAACATAAAGAAACAGAGGCCAAATAGGGAAAACAATGTGGAATCTATTTCTTCCCCATAAATAACCCTCTGCATAAATTCTCTCAAAGGTTCCGTTTCATGATTCTGAATGTTTGGGGTTAATGTTTTAGTGCCACGAACGTGAGATAAGTGCAGGCTTTGATGGGACAGAAGTGAGCGTGTGTCTAAAATGATGGATGTGCTAGAGGGCCAAGGTGCAGTCAGAGACAGGAGCACACATGCATTGCAGAAACATGGGCAAATCAAAGTTTTTTATGCTTTTTTTCCCCCTTAAAATGGAATTTGCCTAAATACTAATTACTAAGTTTATGGCCTTGCACCATGACATAAAGCTAGTTCTATTTATGCTTAATCCTTAGGGAAAATAGAAATAAAGGATAGACATGAAATAGTACCTGCTCCTGAGACTCACCAACACAACTATCATTGTCCTTCCTACTAGATGAGTCATCACATAACCACGAAGCAGGTGACAAAGAAAATCTCGGATTTTCTTAATAGTTCCAAAAAAGGTCTTCCCAACTCTCTACCTCCTTGGAGAGAGAAGAGAGAATTCATTTTTCTCAGGATTAAGCAAACAACCCTACATGGTTATTTGGAGATTAACGCAGACCTCGGCTGTGCAGTGATGTGTAACTCTAAAGGCTAATTGCGTCCATCACCCAGCAAAGGCCAGAATGAAACAAATACACAACTGAAGTGTTTGTTATGTAGGTTACAGAATAATGTAATAATGTCGGGTGTCAGAGAGGGAAGCGGTGGGTTTCGGAGTCTCTCCGGTTGCCTTTGTTGACTTTAGTGAGCTAAGACGAAAGCTGTCAGGGAGCTCTTGCATTTACAATACAGCCACAGGATGACAAAGAACACATTATATTCCTAAGGTAGCCTGATGATGTGTTCCACAGAGCCGCCAGGGTGGGGGCAAAGTCCCTCCGACAATCTCAGAAGTGATTCTGGGACAATCTGTACGTCACCATGCCTAATTGCAGTTATAAAAAGTTGAAAAACAAAATAAAAAAAGAAACGTGCTTTACATGTTTGCAACAATCAATCTGATGTGTTTATCGCATCAAAACTAGGTGACTGCTTCCCTGAAACTACATTTCGGTGACTCACCCGCCGCCGGCCCGCCGGCCGGGTCAAAGCTCTAAAGGCTGCCGCCCCTCCCTCAGAAGACATTGCCCACTGAATAAAAGCACAGGGATACAAATCCTCTGAAAAACTCGAGAGCACGGAAAAGCCTGGAAACATAGTCAGCAAACCTTCCTTGACTGACCTCTAAAAATAATAGTAACCAAGATTTCCAAAACACTAAAATGGGCAGAGTGCTCTCTATGCATTAGAGGACTGCAATGGTTTTCTAATTGGTTTCTGGTTTCAAGTCACTCTTCTACACCCACAACTGTCAAAAGTGATTTTCCTAAAGCTGGGGGCTGACCCTGTCACTCATCTAACTCCATCAACTCCAATGGTTCCTTTTTGCCTCTGGGTTAAAATATAAACTCCTGTTTGGCTTTTAAAGTCCTTCATAACCTGGCCTCAGCTCACCTTTCCAGTTTCATTATAGCTTGGTCTCTTTGTACTTTGTAATCCAGCAATATTGGCCCTTGTATTGATCTTCATGCAGAGCACTGGATCTCCCCTCTTCTTGCCTTTATATACAACCTTGTGGCCCATGTTTGGAATGCTCTACTTCCTCCCCTCCACCTCAAATTTCATCTCCCAGATAAGGACTTTACCGACCCTTCCCAACTAGAGAGCCAAGTGGTACAGTGGAGAGCAGGCTAGCTCTAGAGTCAGGAAGACCTGAGATGAAATCTAGCCTCTGACACTTACTAGCTGTGTGACCCTGGACTAGTCACAACTTCTGTTTGCCTCGGTTTCCTCTTCTAGAAAATGGGGATAATAATAGCAGTTACCACCCAAGGTGGCTGGGAGATGAAATTATACTTATAACTTGCTTAGCATCATAGGTGCTTAACAAATGTTTGTTTTTCCCCTAATTACTAATGCTTTTCTCCCAAAATGCCCTTAAATTTATTGTATGTATGCATTCTCTTCTCTCTCTGTTTCTTTCTGTCTGTCTCTATCTATCTATCCGACTCTCTCTCTATCTCTCTCCCCTCAACAAATACACTCATATTTATTGTGTATGTATTCTCTTCCCTTTCCCTTTTTCTCTCTCTCCCTCTCTTTCCCTCCCTCCGCTTCTCCCTCCCTCAGTCTCTCTCCTCCTCTCTCTCTCTCTGTCTCTCTCTGTCTCTCTCACTCACTCACTCACTCACTCATTCACTCACTCACACACACAATAATACACAAGTCTCCCCTGCCAAAATGTTAGCTTCTTGAAAGCTGGGGCATGTCTCATTTTTGTTTTTGTATCCCCAGGCACCTAGTACAGTTCCTGACACATAATAGGTACTTATATGCTTGTGGATTGATCCATGACTTTCCTAACTTCAAACCCAGTCCTCTAATCACTATGCGCACTACCTCTCACAAGTTAGAAAATTAAGTCTAATTAAAGCGAGGGAGCAGTAGAGGCAGGACTAGAACTCCAATCTCCTGACTCCCAGTTCACCACTAGAGGATTCAGAAAGATGTGAAACTGTCTCTGTTCAATCAATAAACATTTATTACTTGTTATTTATTACCACTAAGAAATGACACAGTGAATAGAACTCAGGGACTCCTAAGTTCAAGGTTGGCCGCAGATGCTTGCTAGCTGTGTGAACCTGGCTAAGTCACTATTTGCCTCAGTTTTCTCAACTATAAAATAGAATAATAATAGCACCAACATCTATGGTTGTTTGTGAAGATTAAATGAGAAGATTTTGCATTAGAGATAATAATTGCACAAACTACCAGGGTTGCTGTAAAGATAAAAGTAGAAAATACTAGTAAAGTCCTTAGACCAGTGAATGGCATTTAATAGGTATATAAGAAATACTGGTTTCCTTCCTTCTTTCTTTCCTTTCTTTGCTGTTTAGTTTAGGAATAAATCAATGGATAGAAAGCCAGACCTGGAGACAGGAGGTCCTGGGTTCAAATCTAACCTCAGACACTTCAGAGTTGTGTCATTCTGGGCAAGTCACTTTGGCTCCCATTGCCAAGCCCTCACCGCTCTTCTGCCTTGGAACTGATATTTAGTATTGATTCTAAGACAGAAAGAAAGGGATAAAAAAATGAAATAGAATGAAAAAAATAACCTCTCCAAAAATTTCTAAAATGGTTGTTAGGAATTAAAATAATATTCATTTTTTTCTTAAAAAATTCTTTGCACTGAAAATCTACTCAATAAACATTGACTAAATTGGACTGAAAGGAAAAAGCAGGTATGTGTGACATATCTGAGACACAAGGTCACAGGTCTTCAATTGGAAGGGAAAACATTTAGTCCAACTTCTTCATTTTACAAATGAGGAAACTGAGGCCCAAGGAGGTTAAGTGACATGCCCAATATTACATAGACAATAAGTGGCAGGCAGGTCCCCAACATTGTAGACAACACTTTTTTCATTGTACTATTATGCTACCTCCCCATCAACAACCCAATTTCAACTTTTATAAATTGGGGTGTTTTTTTAGATAGTCGAGATTTGAAAGTGGCTTCAGTTGCAGTAGCCAAGCAAGATTTATAAATGAAAGATCTTTTGACAAAGGTACATGTTGATTCACCAATGAAGTGATGTCTAAAAATAGCAGCACCCTTCCCTGTCACCTCCAGAAGTCATTTCACTTCTGGGACAAGTGTGGGGAAGGTCAGTCTAGACCACAGTAGAGAGAAAGGAATGCCAAGGATCTACCATATCACTGAATCATCTCTAGACAAAGAAGTCTGCTTCAATTCTAGGATATTCCAGACCAGATGTTGTCCTGGGGTGCTCTTTTAGAAGAACCAGAATCCCTAGGCTGGTCTACACCCACACTAGCCTCTAGGGCCATGGAAAGAAAGAGTTCGTCTTGATGCTCACTGGAAAGCTCCTTTGTGCCTTGGTCTATCATAGTGGTAGACCTGGAGTTAGGAAGACTAATCTTCCTGAGTTTAAATCTGGCCTCAGATACTTCTTAGTGACTCTGTCACTTAGTATTAGTCACTTACTAGTTACTAGTCACTTATGCAACTCTGTCTACCTCAGTTTCCTCTTCTATAAAAATGAGCAGGAGAAAGGATATGGCAAACCACTATAGTATCTCTGCCCAAAAAAAATCCAAATGGGGTCACAAAGAGTCAGACGTGTCTAAAACCTCCTTAATACAACACCTATATTCCTACATACAAATATGCATATGTACACACAAATATGCATATGTGTATATGTATAATCACATGTATATCCAAAGGAACTATGTAATTACACACATGTGCCCCAAAGGGCAACCAAAGTCTAAGAGGGTTGGATGCATTAATTGGTTACCTACATGGCTCAAATTCCCCAGATAATTACTTAACAACCCACTTCTCTTTGCTAGTGTGGACTCAGATTCTATGTTGTTCAAGAAAGAAAATGTTCACATTTGTGGCAGATCAAGATGGCAGCCTCTCTGGAGATACAAATATAGCAGAGTTAACAACACCAACTAAATGAGAGAGTTATGGCTAACTTTGATCCCTAACAGGTTTTTCAGAAATGACCCAAAACAGCTTAAGTTTCTTGGCTCAAGGAACAAATTGTAGAAAATCTAAGAACCAGTGCTAGCCAATTAAGGGCATCTTTTTTTACCACAATGAGAAAAGCTTTCCCCAAATTTTCTTGACTGCTTTGAGTCTAAAACATTGTGCTGTGCTTTAATCATCTCATCAAATCTGTACTTTATCACCATTTAATAGTTATGCACATGTTCCCCATCTAGGCACAGATATTTATATACATATACACATACACTGTATATACATGGTCACCAATCAAAATGAATTGTGATATACACAAACACTTAACATGGGCACAACATAATGAAATTTGATTGGCTTGGGCTGGCAAAGATTTTAGTTAATGTAATTATGGAGTGACCACAATATGGCTGGGTCCCAGCAGCCACAACACCATTGGACAAGCCAAAGTGAAAGAAGGGAAGAAAGAAATGAGCTAGTTTCACCAGAAACAGTAATGGGGATCTGAGGAATGTTGTTAAAACATTCCACAAACATGACATCTCATCATCAGTAATGGTTTTCGCAGTACAATTAACATCTTCCCACTGCCTTTAAATAACTATGAGTGTTTGAGAAGCATAACATTGGGATGGAAGAACATATTGCAGCATAGTGGAAAGGAGTACTGACTCTACAATAAGAGGACCTTGGCTTAAACATTAATTCTGGTACTCATTCATTGTCTATGTCTGACTTACAGCAAGATACTTAACCTCTCTCAGACTCAACTTCCTTCTCTACAAAAGGATGGACTAAACTAAGTGACCTCTGAGGTTCCAGGCAGCTCTAGATATATGGCCCTAGGATGCTAAGTGACATAATGAGTCTTTCTTCCTGACTGATAATAAGACTACAAGTCCTTAAGTCTAGTAAGAAAGAAGGAAAAGACACTCTTTAAACGGCTCCTCAGAGATAGATATTAATGCCTACATACCTTGTCCACTATCTTTCTACACTAGGGAAAGAAAAAATAAAATGAACAACAATAATAAAAGCTAGCTTCTATATATAGGCACTTTAAAGTTTGCAGTGTTTTACAAATATGATCTTATTTTATTCTTACAGTATCCCTGGGAATAGATGTCATTATTATCCTCATTTTATAGATAAGGAAAACTGAAGCAAGCAGAGATTAAATGACTTGCCTAAAGTCACTAGTAAGTGATTGAAGTCTGATCTGAACTCAAGTCTTCCTAATACCAAGTCTAGAGCACTATCTACTCACCTATCTAGTTACCTCAACAACAAGAGGATGTGGTTAGAGATCTTCTTTTATAATAAAATCTGATGTTCCTGTAATAGTTGTCCCTAGATCTCATCTTCACATTCAGTAAATCTAATGGAGAAAAGCTTGGGGGAAATTACTTATCTTGTTGGTCATTTTACTCTTTCTAGACTACATATATAAAGATCACTTTATCATATGGTTTGACAGAAATTGTTGTTCATCCTTTGTTTTCAAAGAAGAACAATGACATCACAAAGTGATGTTTTGACTTGCATTGGATTAGATTTGTGAGGCAGATTTGCACAAATCGCCAACCTCACTTTAGCTTCCAGAGTTACTCACATCCAGGGGCAAGACAAAAGTCAGGATGACTGGTGATGACTTGGGATAAAATGGATGACCTTGGCTTCTTTAATGTCTAATCAAGTTCTAAGTACTCTGCAGTGCCTGCGGCAGTGCCTTTCCAGTCATTGCAAAAAATTGTTCTCATCCACCCCTTCTGCTTAGAATAGCTATTCCTTTAAATCACCAATGGGTTTGAGACCTGTTGGTAAGCCTTAACCCAGATCACTCCATCTGCTGACATGGTTTTAGTGGGGTGTGGCTGCTGCCCATGCTACAGCTTCTTGGAACCACAGATAAGAGTTGGGTGAAAAAGAGGAACCAAAGATGGATGAGCAGCCCTGCAGATGATACTAGTCTTCTTTGAACACCCCATGCACCATACATATATTTAAAAGAAAAATCATTAGCCTGAGGGTCTCAAGATATGGCTTCCAGTCATGACTGTCATTAATGAGTTGTATGACCTTGAAAAATCAACAATAAACATTGATTAAGCACTTACGTCATGTCTGACACTATGCAAGGTACCAAGGACACAGAGATAAGACAATTCAGGGAGGGAGGAATAAGCAAATCAGTGGATAAAACACAGGGCTGGGAACAGGAGGACATGAGTTCAAATTGGCCTGAGACAAACTAGCTGTGGGACCTGGGCAAGTCACTTAGCCCCCTTTACCTAGATTAAAAAATAATAATAATTCATTCCCTCAAGGAACTTACATTCTAACTGGGGAAACAAATAGCTTACAAAGAAGTCATCCAGACTTCGCTTGAAGACCTCCAGTAAGAGAAAGCCAATTACCTCCCATTCTATTTGGGGGCAGATATAATTGTCAGGAAACTTTGTCTCTGCAACTTTTACTCACTACTCTTAAGTTTGCCAAACAGAACAAGTCCAATTGGTCTTCCACACAATAGCCCTTTCAATATTTTGATCTTAGCTTCACAATTGAGTCACTCAGTTCTTTGATTCAGTGCTCTCCCTTCCAAGACTTCTTTTCTCCATTAAATATCCTGGTTCCTTTTACTGATTCTCATATAGTGTGAACCTGAGGTCCTTCCAGAGTCTGGCTGTTTTCCTCTGGCTGCTCCAAAGCTTAATAATGACTTATCAAAAATATGGTGGGTCCAGCACTAAACATAATACTCCAGCTATGTTCTTAAAAAAATTTTTTTTCTATAAACCCTTATCTTCTGTCAGTGTGAATACTAAGTATAGGTTCCAAAGCAGAAGTGGTAAATGCTGGGTAACGGGGGTTAAGGGACTTGCCCAGGGTCACATAGTTAGGAAGTGTCTGAGGCCATATTTGAACCCTGGACTTCCCATCTCTGAACCTGACTTTTAGTCCACTGAGCCAACTAGCTGCCCCCATCCAGTTATGTTCTCACCAAGGCATAGTAGAGAAGGGCTATCCAAGGATTAATGAGAAGCAACCTGGTGGAATAGAAAGCATCTAGAACTAAGAATCAGATCCGAGGTTTAGCTCTACAGCTAAGCAACCAGGCAACCTTGAGTATCTACCAAATGACAAAACTGAACTAGATCATCTCTAAAATCCCTTCCAGTCTTGGCATTTTTTAATATCATTAGATGATGTCAGAAGGGTGAGTTTCTCAGATGAAAGGCCATGTTTAATTTAGAATTCTTGCTTTTTTGTCCTGCTTTTAACTTTTTAGAAATTAAATTTAGATCCAAAATTGCCCTTTTCATGTCATGAAACGTTAGGGATTAGAATCACAATGATGTCATATTTTAAAAGTCACCTTCTAAAATCTGGGTAATATTTGAAGACAGTAGGGCTTTTCATCTGGGAGCCCTGCCTAGCCTTTTTGTAAAGCAGACTCTAAAATTCAGACTGAAAGCAAACCTAAAAGAGACTGAGTGTGCGAAGGAGGAAAATGGAAACACCTAAGGTGAGCCAGCTCCTTAGTGACTTAGACTGGGACAGATATTTATCCAAGCATGAAAACTGGGACATAATTCTTGAAACACTAATGAAAGAAGATGGGATAATGCAGTTTTTAAAAAGTGGACTTATTAGAACATTCATTCTAGGTCAGGCAAAGACAAAAGAGATCCTAGACCCTCTCTAGAAATTAATGCTCATCCCTTTGATTACCTGGCCTATTTTTGGACCTGGAAGCAGACAAGGAAGCTGATGTCTCAGCTGCCCCCTCTGATCCCAGCAACCAAGATAAGAGAATTCTCTGAAATGTCAGAATCCCAAAACTGGCCCTTTTCCAAGAGCCAGAGAAAACATTTATGACTCTGAAGATACCATTCTTAGTGATTCATAAATGCCAGACAGGCTGCGGAGATCTGTGGACATATGATGTAGCTAACATCTACCCTCTCAGGCAGCCACAATATGGAGTGTTGTAAGAACAAGTAGCTCCCCAATGACCAGAGAGCCATTTGGGTGTGTTGACTTCTACTAAACTAATTACTCTTATTATAAGTCTAATCCTCTTTGAGTCAGTGGGGCCCACCAGGCTGATTTTATCTCCTGGGAGAGAAAAAACTCCTTTTCAGAGGATTGGACTTAGAATGAGAGGAGACATTCAGCTACAGATATAGAGGGGTAAGGTGATGAGAATCAGCTTTATTTCTAATAGCTATCCTATTTTCAGATATTTCCTTCAAGTGATAAAGCAGCTATTATATTCTAACCACTCTATCAAAGGTAGAGTATGTACTAGGACTAAGAGGACTGAATGCTGGGCTATGTGATCTTGGATGAGTCACTTAACCTCTGTTTGCCTTGATCCACTGGAAAAAGAAATAGCAAACCATGCCAGTATTTTTTTACAAGAAAACCCCATGGACAGTATGTGGTTCATGTCAATTTAAGAATCCCTTCACCTAAGAGCAGTTGAGTTTGGAGGAAGAGGGTAGAGAAAAAAAAAATCTTTTTTTAAATTCACCTCCTGCCTTCAAGCATCCATATGTCCTACTTTAAATATAGCCTGACAGATGAAAATCCAAATTCATTGATTGTTGGTATAGTCATTCTAAGAACCACTTTTCCAAAGTTTTAATTTTAGAGTTCCTTTACATCATAACATTAAAAATACTCTTTTTTTAACTTAAAAAATTTTATTTAATTAATTAATTTAGAATTCTTTCCATGGTTACATGATTCGTGTTCTTTCCCTCCCCTCCTCCCACTCTCTTCCTGTAGCCAACAAGCAATTCCACTGGGTTTTACATGTGAATAATGATATTCTTAATACAATATTGATAATTTACTTTTATGTATACTTTACTTTTACATATACGAAGAAGGTACAAAAATCTTCTGACTGGATTCTCACAACAACTCTAAATCGAATTAGCATTATTATTGCCATTTTACAAATGAGAAAACAGAATCTCAACTTTTACTTTTAAAAGAAAAATATCATTTGCATAAGTTGAGGTATATTTGATTTATTTTCTTTTTTTTCTTTTTAATCAAAATCATCCCTGGTTTGATCAGAATGTATTATTGTTTCTCTAACAAGTTATTTGGTAGTTAAATGTCACAGTGGGTAGCATTGGGTTTGGAGTTAGGAAAACTAGTCTTCCTGGGTTCCAATCTGGCCTTAGACACTAACTGTGTGACCCTGGGCTAGTCACTTAACCCTGTTTGACTCAGTTTTCTCATCTATAAAATGAACTAGAGAAGAAAAAAAAAACACTCCCAGCATTTTTGCCAAGAAAACATTAAATGTAGTCAAAAAGAGTCAGCAAAACTAAAAAACAACTAAACATTATATTATTGACATATTTCTATTAATTCGTTGTACTTTCCCCAAAGAGTATCATACTTCAAGATAAATGCTTTCATCAGGAAATTTTCTGCAGGAAACATAATGCCTTCTTTTAAATTAGGGCATAAAATCATCCAATTTCAGAAGTCATTATATCCAGCTGTCCATTTTTACATAGTACTAAATATTTAAGAAATTCTATATATTCAACGGTTCCTGCCAAAACATCATCATCTTCATCTTCTTCTTCATCATCATCCAATTCAAATTGTAATTCCAAAAGCCCTTTTGTATGCTGTGGGCAAGACACTGTGCTCACTGCTAGAGGATACAAAGAGGAACTGATATAGTTCCTACCCTTTCAAAGCTGGTATTATATTTTTATCTCTGTGTGCGTAAGCATATACATGTGTTATATTTATTATAATATATGTAGCCTACTTGAATCGGTCAGCAGTTTTTCAATCATGTCCAACTCTTCATGACTCCATTTAGGGCTTTTGTGGCAGAAATACTGAAGTGGCTTGCCATTTTCTCCTCAAGCTTATTTTATAAACGAGGAAACTGAGAAAAACAGGACGAAGCCACTTTTCCAGAGTCACATGATTTATAAATGAAGCCAGATTTGAACTCCGAAAGATGAGTCTTCCTGACTCCAGGACTGGCGCTCTGTCCACTGCACTACCTAGCTGTCCTAGCCTACTGGAATAGTTAAGACAAATAAGGAAGTAACTCAAGAGAAATTAGAATCTGATAAGTGCAGAAATTGGCATAGTGCCAAGGACACAGTAGGTTCTTAATAAATACTTATTGAGTTGCAATGAAAGTTCCAAACAAAATGTTCTGAGATAATGTTCATTATCATCTTCATTCGACAGCTTGAGTCCTCAGAGTGAATCTATTGCCCTCATTCCTAAAGACTGCTTTTCACAGCTATGCCATCATAGAAGCCACACTTCAAAGTGAATTGTCAGAAAATGAATCATATTTTTTCACTGGAAAAATGCTATAAACAAGAGCTATGTTTATAAGGACAAGGAACTGTCAGCAAATGAATAAGAGATATGATTAATAGTATATAATAAAAGTTCTAACTAAACACCTCCTTTATTTAATAGAAAAATCATGTTTTCTAAAATGATATGTATAATGTATAATATATACAATATACCTTCAAATGTTTCAGTTGGGTCTTATTTTTGATCATGAAAAGGTTGCGTATATGTATGTATATATACATACACACATATAATGCAAATGTGCTTTGAACCACAGATTAGACAGAGAGCCAGATGGACAGACAGATATATACATACATACATACATACATGCATGCATAAACAGATATATAGATAGATACATAGGTAGATGGATAGATGAATGGATGTGTAGATGATTTGAGATTTGTTCTAATGGGAGTTCAGGGGGAAGAAAAGGAGATTTCTTCCCAAATCCTTCTGGCTCATATCTCCCACCCAGGAAAAGCTCGTACAGCATCTGACATGTCAATCCCAAAATCTGACTCATGTCCCCACCCAGGGAAATGTTGGAAATATACTTTTGTTTGAATATGGTTTACATCTTCCAGAAAGAATCCTCGACTTCTCTACAAATATATAAATGAACAATATATCAGATATTGGATAGTTTTAAATAATCCAATCCAAAAAAAAAAAAAACTAAAGACTAGGCTTGACCCAGGCAAACCTCTTGGTCACCAGAAAACCCTTTCGGGAAGGCATCAAGCAACCCTGCCTTCTTATGAGTCACACCTTTTGGGATATTTGCTGTTCAAAGGACTCATAGAACCTCCAAAAGAATCATTCCAGGAACCACCTAATGTAAGGCACTGGGGGGGGGGGGTCCTTCCCTTCCCCCTCCAAAAAAAAGTACACCCAGGCCTGTCAGGATCAGAGCTATGGCCCAATAGAAATAAGAGTTTCAAAAGTATATGCTTCATTTATTGCTATTTTATAACACATATGGCATCATTTCTTTATCATATTATGAGGTATTTAGCTGTAACTTTTATGCTATACTTTTAGTCACATCTCTGATTTATTTGCTGTCAATTCCCTGGTCAAGAACATAGCAAGGATGAGTCCTATGACCTTGCTTCTCCCCATTTGGCGGGGTACACACAATTCACCATCATTCTATACCATAATCTTGTAATGCTAGCAATGGCAAAGGTCATAAGTTTCCTCCTCCCTGTTGTTGCTCTATATTCATTTCCATATTTCCAAGCAGAGTCAACTCCTTGATGCACATTATTTCTTGTAAGGGATATGTGTAACTCTCTTCTTTCATGATTCACATGTTCTTTATTACATCTGAAAGTGCAGCTTTTCTTCAATACATTTTCCAGAAGTCCCTTGTGAATAAAAGACCTTTCTGAGTACCAATAGAGCCTTGATAACATGAGAACCCTCAATTTTCTATAAAGTCTGACATAGAGAACTCTAATATATATTAAATTAACTTAATATATGCTATAAAACATTAAATATTAACACTTTTTTTTTGCTTTATTGGAATGCATTTAAAAAGTGTGTCTATTGCCCATATGTTTTATGCAAGGGTATGTAAGAAAATATTTAACAACAAGCTTTCCAGAAAAAGGAAAAAAAAAGGTATTCATGGCACACTTTTAGGTTTAATCTGTGTTATTATTTCTCTATCACTTTTTTAAGTCTAGAAAATAAAAAAATAAATAAAACTCTTATTTGTAGTGTTGGCTAATTTCCAAGGTGTAAATGCTCACACTGAAAATTTAATGATCAACACTCTCAAGTCAATATGAGCTGGCTCCTGCTCACTCCTGGTTATATATGTCCACCTCTAGGGAGCAGCTAGGTAGCTCAGTGGATTGAGAGCCAGGTCTAGAGATGGGAAGTCCTAGGTTCAAATCTGGCCTCAGACACTTCCCAGCTGTGTGACCCTGGGCAAGTCACTTGACCCCCATTGCCTAGCCCTTACCACTCTTCTGCCTTGGAACCAATACACAGTATTGATTCCAAGACAGAAGGAAGGGCTTAAAAATATATATATATATATACACACACACACACACACACACACATATATATATATACACACACACATATATTTATATATATATGTCCACATCTAGATTTTATTCACAGGGAAACATGCATAGATATTCCTAGAGCCTCCTTCACCCTACATTCTCCAAAGAGGACTTTGATTTCAGCCAGAAAGGGAAGCAGAAGAATGGTGCCAGAGTCTGATTTCTCAATCCTTTTCACAAAAAGGCTCCTAGGTTAAAATTACAGTCATCCCTCACTGTAAGGGTGGTTGACTTATCGTGGCTTCACTGTATCACAGGTTGGGTTTTTTTAAAAATATATCTAATTCTGTATTGAGGAGTTTTTGCTATATCATGAGGTTTTGTGGAAGAATACCATTCTATACACAATGGAAATTCAATATGCCACTACCACTTGCACAAGTTTGTTAACATATGATTGCACATGGCACACTATTGGTGGATAGAATGTAAGGCAACCAACCACAGAGCTGTGTTCTGTATCCTGGGTACTGATTGGCTCAGTATTTATAAGAGTATGGAAAAGGTTTATTGGAGAGTGGGAAGGGTTTATAAAGCCTTAAAATATATAAAAATAATAAAATAAACATAACACCACTACTTCATGGATTTTCACCTATAGTAGGGGTCTCTGGAACATAACTCTCATGATAGGTGAGGGATCACTATAAATCTAACCACCTCCCTAAATACTGTTAGTCTAGGAAAAATAATCTTTTAGGTTTAAGCTGCACTCCTGATCAATAAATATCTCTTAATAGAAATATAACCCAAGCTATATTTCCAAGGTTTGACTCTTCTCCCACCAAATGTCAGTTGCACAAATTCAAATAGAAAATAAATCTATTTATCCTAGCCAATAGCAAACAGAAATTGGAGAAGGCATACACTATACCAAATATTATATATATTTAGAATATATACCAAATATATGCAAACATACAATAGAGAATATGTCAAAAAATACACAAAATGAATAAGCTTTCCTACTGGGAGAGAAATATCTTGGTTCAACTAATATAGAGGGTACTAGATCTCACCCCAAGAGAAATTCCTCAAAGTTTCTATTAAAGTAAACGAGGGATAGAGATATTATCAAACTAGTCTACGTGTCAGTTTCTTTCCAAAGTCTGTCTCTCCCATTAGGAACCTATCCTTGAAAAGAATCTATCTTCTTTCTTAAAAGTGGAAATGGAAAAAGCCAAGAACTCTTTTCTCCCAAGTTTTCTCATGCAGGAATTAAGAGTTGAATCATCAATCTCCACCATCAATGAGAATCTTATGTTAATGGTCTTTGAACCATAGATTGCATGTATAATGACTTTTCAGAAATGAATTATATAATCCAGGTTGTTTTTAATAAGCTAGCCAAAGAAAAAATTTAATACTCTAAAAAGCCTATCATTCTTTTTTCTCTGAATTTATTACCCAACATCAAGCAAAAGACATTGAAAATCTTCCTGAAGAATGCAATCAAATTAGGAGGTGTTCAATAAATGTGTTATTAATAAATGTCCTATACAACTGAAAAATATGTTTAAAGAAAGGGTTAAGTCAACTTTCCCCCCTTCACCTACTCCAGATTCCTTAGCTTACACAAAACTATAAGTTATTCTAAGCTTTAGTAGTTAGTTTCAATGGCTGGAGAAGTGATCAGGTTCTCTTATTTATTTCCTAACATTTAGCATTAAATGTTCTCTAATTGGATAATTTTGTGGCAAATGCTGTTTCCATGCCAGTAAAAGTTGAAAGCAATACTCAGTACATAGTCCATCAAGGATATATTTCAGCTGGATGGAGCTTAGATATGTATAGCAAATATCTTGGGTACATTCAGTTGTGGTCCCTTGGGTTTGTAGTTTCTGGTCCTCTGCCAGTCTCTAACAGTGATGTAAGCACCAATATTTACATGAAGGTCTAAAGATGAGGTTTGTTTGTTTTTTTTTAACTAATGTGGTTTGGAACTGGATTCTTCTTGCTTATATAGGCAAAAAGCTCTGATTCTAATGTACCTTCTCTGTTAAAGCCTTACCTCTTGACAATCTGGGAGCACTAATAGGCTAAGGTATTCATAATTGAGCTCATAGACCATCTTTTCTGAACTCATAATCAGTATTTCAGCAGATCAACCTTGATAACATAGTTAAGAGCCTTAAATGTTGACAGTTATCTTGGACAGAGACTTAAAACTGGACAGTTTCTCATAATGAGCTAAAGATGACATACATTCAGTGACTTTGGGAAGGAAGTGGCTATTATCATAGAGGGGGCTAATCTGTCCAGTTCAGGAACTAATAATTATCCTGAAAAATACTTTAAAAGAAGTTATTATCTTAGAGGCAAATAGAGGTGTAGAGGAAGGAAAATCTTGTCAGCTTCCTGAAAAACTTAGCAAGAAAAAAAAAACCTGAATTTTTTCCATGATAATTCTGAGATTATAAGGGACTGTGCTTCAAATGCCTTAACATGCCAGTAATAAGTGTTCTAATGCTTCATGTCTAATAGAAATTTTTCTCCTATATGGGAATGAAGTTTCCCAAAATAATGGATGCATTTGCAGTTTCAGCTGAAGTAATAAATGCAAGGGTCTGATTCATCATTTAGCTTCACTTCTTTAGGTAGTACCTTGAACCATGACATTCAAGCAGGATAAACTAACAACACTAACCAGGACATGTCACTCTTCTTTATACTCTTTTACCAAAATCAGATCTGCCAACACAATCATCTTAGACTATTTTCCCCAAAGAGGAATATTTGAGTAGATTGTCATGTATTTTTCTTTTTTTAACATATGCAAAACCCAACCTCTCTTCTCTTCCCCATACCCATATCCCAAAGATATGTTCTTACTCTCTTTTTGTACTTTTAAAAGGCCTCTTCATGAATCACCCTACAAGTTGGAGTTTGTTTTGCTAATGACTAACCCCTCTCTGAATTTATCCTTCTTTTTTCCCTACTCCACTCTTCCCATTCCCTTTTGTTTCCCTATTGAGTTTAATCTATTTCTCTACCAAACTATTTTTGTTCTACCCTTCTAGATTAGTTCAAATGAAAGTTCAAGTAATACCCACTCTTTTTATCTCCTCTTCTCTGTATAAACTTCTATTTGTTCACCCTGATTATATGAGATAGTAAATTCTCTCAATCCTTCTCCTCCCTTTTTTCCTCAGTGTATTCCATTTTCCTACCCTTTCCTTTATTCTATTGAAATAATCAAAACATCACAAAGCCACATCCAGTCCTACTGTCTTATTTCACTCCTTCTATGGCCCCTGTTGATATCAATATTCTCAGGAAATATGCTTATTATCTCTTACATTAGAATACAACTACTTCATCCTTGGATAATCCCTTCCAGTTGCTCATTAGTATTTACCTTTTCTCTGGATTCCTATATTTGTATTTCAAAGTTTCTACTCAGCTATTGTCATTTTATTAGGAATGCTTGGAAGTTCTCTATTTACTAAAGGACCATTTCCCATTTTCTTGCAGGATGCTATTCAGTTTGCAAGGTGAGTTTTTCTTGGTTTTAAGCCAATATATTTTGCCTTTTTGAATATCATATTCCAAACTCTCTGTTTCTTTAATCTTATCATTGCCAAATCTTACATGATCTTAATGGTAGCTCCTTGGTACTTGAATTCTTCCTAATTGCTATCAGTATTTTTTAGTTGAAATGGAAGCTCTCTATTTTGATGATAATGATCCAGGGAATTTTCATTTTGGAGTTTCTTTCATGAGGTTATTGATAGATTCTTTCTGCTTTTGCTTTCTTTCTATGGTAGATATGAGAAATTTTTATGACTTTTAAAAATATGACATTCAGGCTCTTTTTTATTTTCGTGTCATAGCTTCCAGGTAGTCTAATGATTCTTAAATTATGTCTCCTTCATCTGTTTCCCAAGTCATGTGTTTTTTAATTGAAATACTTTAAATTGTATTCCCTTTTTTATTATTTCTTACTGTCTTGAGGAGTCATTAACTTCCATTTCACTCATTCTGATTTTTAAGGAGTTAGTTAAATAGGTAAATGCTATACCTCATGTTCTAAGCTGTTAATGTTCCTTCCAAGCCTTTCCTCTCAACCTCTCATTCCTTTTTTCAATTCTTTCTTCTAGAGCTCTCATTTCATTTATGATGCTATTTAACTTTTTTTTAATGAGAAATTCCTCTTGAAAGTATGGTTAATCTGCATTTTCCTTGGGGTAGGGGCTTATTATAAGTATTTTTGAGATATTATCTTCTTGTGGGTTTTTATTTTAGGAGTACATGACTCATTACTCAATAATAGCACTTTATTGTTCAGGGAGGGCAGGAAGGAAGGTTGCTTGTTTCTCCATTCTTTCAGACTTACTTACTAAATTGAAACTTTGTTGTAGGACCAGGCTTTGTACATTTATGAAGGGAATGTTGGACTCTAGTATGGTCCAGATATGTATTATCTAAGGTCTTTTTCTCCATTCTCCAAGTGTCAAATATTATATCCTTTTTTTAAATTAAAAAATTTTTTTTCAAATATTATATTCTTTAAGGATCTCAGAGATAGTTGAGATCAGGGAACTACCAACTTTCCATAAGATCTAAGTCATGCTCCAATTACTGGCCCCAGTCTGAATTTTGCATAATATAGACTCCAGTTTGTATATGGGCAACATAAATATAGGCCTGCCCCTAGTTGGAGCTTATAAAAAAAAAAAAACTCACCAATATAGGTTCAAAACTATTCAGATACATTTTTTAACATTATTTTTTATTTGGTCAATTTCAAACATTATTCCTGGGTTACAAAGATCATTTTCTATTCCTCCCTGCCCTCTCCTCTCCCATCCATAGCCGAAGCACAATTCCACTGGGTATTACATGTGTCCTTGATCAGAATCCACTTCCATGTTGTTGGTATGTGCACTAGGATATTCATTTACAGTCTACATCCCCAATGATATCCCCTTGACCCATGAAATCAAGCAGTTGTTTTTCCTTGGTGTTTTTCCTCCCACAGTTTTTCCTCTGAATGTGAATAGTGTTCTTTCTCATAGATCCCTCCAGGTTGTTCAGGATCACTGCATTGCCACTAATGGAGAAGTCCATTACATTTGATTGTACCACAGTGTATCAGTCTCTGTGTACAATGTTCTCCTGGTTCTGCTCCTCTCACTCTGCATCAATTCCTGGAGGTTGTTCCAGTTCCCATAGAATTCCTCCACTTTATTATTCCTTTGAGCACAATAGTATTGCCTCACCAACAGATACCACAATTTGTTCAGCCATTCCCCAATTGAAGGGCATCCCCTCATTTTCCAATTTTTTGCCACCATAAAGAGCACAGCTATGAATATTCTTGTACATGGATTTTTCCTTATTATCTCTTTGGGGTACAAACCCAGCTGTGTCAAAAGGCAGATAATCTTTTAGTGCCCTTTGGGCATAGTTCCAGATTGCCCTCCAGAATGGTTGGATCAATTCACAACTCAACCAGCAATGAATTAATGTCCCGACTTTGCCACATCCCCTCCAACATTCATTACTTTCTTTTGCTGTTATGTTAGGCAATCTGTTAGGTATGAGGTGCTACCTCAGAATTGTTTTGATTTGCATCTCTCTGATTATGAGATTTAGAACACTTTTTTCATGTGCTTATTAATGGTTTTGATTTCTTTATCTGAAAATTGCCTATTCATGGCCCTTGCCCATTTATTAATTGGAGGATGGTTTGATTTTTTGTACAATTGATTTAGCTCTTTGTAAATTTAAGTAATTAGCCCTTTGTCAGAGGCTTTTGTAAAGAAGATTGTTTCCCAGTTTGTTATTTCCATTCTGATTTTGTTACATTGGTATTGTTTGTACAAAACCTTTTTAATTTGATGTAGTCAAAATTATTTATTCTACATTTTGTGACTTTTTCTAAGTCTTGCTTGGTTTTAAAATCTTTCCCTTCCCAAAGGTCTGACATGTATACTATTCTGTGTTCACATAATTTACTTATAGTTTCCTTCTTTATGTTCAAGTCATTCACCCATTCTAAGTTTATATTGGTGTAGGGTATGAGGTGTTGATCCAAACCTAATCTCTCCCTCACTGTCTTATAATTTTCCAAACACTTTCTATCATATACAGGATTTTTGTCCCAAAAGCTGGCTCTTTGGGCTTGTCATAGATTGTCTATCTGAGGTCACTTATGCCAAGTCTATTCCACTGATTCTCCTTTCTGTCTCTTAGTCAGTACCATATTGTTTTGATGACCACTGCTTTATAGTATAATTAGAGATCGGGTACTGCAAAGCCACCTTCCTTTGCATTTTTTTCATTATTTCCCTGGATATCCTTGATCTTTTGTTCTTCCAAATGAACTTTGTTATGGTTTCTTCTAATTCGGTAAAAAAGTTTTTTGGAAGTTTGATGGGTATGGCACTAAATAAGTAGGTAAGTTTGGGTAGGATGGTCATTTTTATTATGTTAGCTTGTCCTACCCATGAGCAGTTAATGTTTCTTCCAATTGCTCAGATCTAGTTTTAGTTGTGTAGAAAGTGTTTTGTAGTTGTGTTCATATAGTTCCTGTGTTTATCTCAGCAGTTAGATTCCTAAGTATTTTATTTTGTCTAGGGTGATTTTGAATGGAATTTCTCTTTCTAATTCCTGCTGCTGAGATGTGTTGGAGATAAATAGAAATGCTAATGGCTTATGTGGGTTTATTTTGTATCCTGCAACTTTGCTAAAGTTGTTGATTATTTCCACTAGTTGATTCTCTAGGATTCTTTAAGTAGACCATCATATCATCCACAAAGAGTGATAGTTTGGTCTCTTCATTGCCAATTTTAATGCCTTCAATTTCTTTTTCTTCTCTAATTGCTGCTACTAGTGTTTCTAGTATGATGTTAAATAATAGAGGTGATAATAGGCATCCTTGTTTCACTCCTGATCTTATTGGGAAGGCTTCTAGTTTATCCCCATTGCAGATAATGTTGACTGATGGTTTTAGATAGATACTGTTTATTATTTTTAGGAAAGACCTTTCTATTCCTATACTTTTTAGTGTTTTTAATAAGAATGAGTGTTGTATTTTGTCAAAGGCTTTTTCTGCATCTATTGAGATAATCATGTGATTTTTGTTAGTTTGCTTGTTGATATGGTCAATTATGTGGATGGTTTTCCTGATATTGAACCATCCTTGCATTCCTGGTATAAATCCCACCTGATCATAGTGAATAACCCTCCTGATCACTTGCTTTTTTTTGCTAGTATCCTATTTAAGATTTTTGCATCTATGTTCATTAAGGAGTTTGGTCTGTAGTTTTCTTTCTCCATTTTTGACCTGCCTGGCTTTGGAATCAGTACTATATTTGTGTCATAAAAGGAATTTAGTAGATCTCACTCTTTGCTTATGATGTCAAATAGTTTGTATAGTATTGGGATTAGCTGTTCTTTGAATACTTGATAAAATTCACTTGTGAATCCATCAGGCCCTGGGGATTTTTTCTTAGGGAGTTCTTTGATGGCCTATTCAATTTCTTTTTCTGATATAGGATTATTTAAGAATTCTATTTCTTCTTCTGTTAATCTAGACAATTTATATTTTTGTAAATATTCATCCGTATTGCCTAAATTGTTATATTTATTGCCATATAATTTGGCAAAGTAGTTTTTAATGATTGCCTTAATTTCCTTTTCATTGGAGGTGAGGTCTCCCTTTTCACCTATGATACTGTTAATTTGGTTTTCTTCTTTCCTTTTTTTATTAGATTGACCAGTACTTTGTCTATTTTGTTTGTTTTTTCAAAATACCAGCTTCTAATCTTATTTATTAGTTCAATAGTTCTATCACTTATGATTTTATTAATTTCTCCCTTTGTTTTTAGGATCTCTAATTTGGTTTTCTCCTGGAGGTTTTTAATTTGTTCGCTTTCAAGTTTTTTGATTTGCATGTCCAATTCATTGACCTCTGCCCTCCCTAGTTTGTTAATATATGAATTCAAGGATATAAATTTTCCCCTGAGTACTGCATTGGCTGCATCCCATAGAGTTTGAAAGGATGTATCATCATTGTCATTTTCTTCAATTAAATTATTAATTGTTTCCATGATTTGTTCTCTAACTAACTGATTTTGGAGAATCATATTATTTAATTTTCAATTAATTTTTTTATTTGGCACTCCATGTACCCTTACTGATCATTATTTTTATTGCCTTATGATCTGAAAAGGTTGCATTTATTATTTCTGCTTTTTTGCATTTGTTTGCCATGTTTTTATAATCTAGTATATGGACAATGTTTGTGAATGTACCATTTGCTGCTGAAAAGAAGGCATATTCTTTTTTTGTCCCTATTTATTTTTCTCCATATATCTATTAACTCTAATTTTTCTAAGATTTCATTCACATCTTTTTACCTCTTTCTTATTTACTTTTTAATTTGATTTATCTAAATTTGATAGTGGAAGGTTCAGGTCTCCCACTATTATAGTTTTACTATCTATTTCCTCCTTCGATTCTACTAGTATCTCCTTTAGAAATTTGGATGCTATACCATTTGGTGCATACGTATTGATTAGTGATATTTCCTTATTGTCTTTACTCCCTTTTATCAGGATGTATTTACTTTCCCTACCTCTTTTAATAAGGTCTATTTTTAATTTGGCTTTGTCAGATATCATGATTGTAACACCTGCCTTCTTTCTATCAGTTGAGGCCCAATAGGTCTTGCTCCAACCCTTAATTCTGACTTTGTGAGTATCTACTCGCCTCAGGTATGTTTCTTATATACAGCATATGGTAGGATTTTGGGTTCTAATCCACTCTCCTATTCATCTATATTTTATGGGTGTTCATCCCATTCTTTTTCAAAGTTATGATTGTCACTTGTGAATTCCCTAGCATTTTGATATCCTTTCCTAGTTCTGTCTTTTCTTCTTTTGCTATATCCTTTTATACCAGTGGTTTACTTTTAATTAATCCCTCTAATCCCCTCCCTGGATATGCTTCCCCTTCTGGTTCCTCCATTTTTGTTCCCTTCTTATTTTTGTTCAGACTCTATTAAGTTCCCTCCCCCCTCTCCTTCCCTCCCTTTTTGTACTCTCTTTTCCCCACCCCCCTTAGTTTTCCCTTCTCACTTTCCCTGTAGGATAAGATAGAAGTAAAGATCCAAATGGATCTAGATGATCTTCCCTCCCAGAATTGATTTCACTGAGAGTAAGGTTTAAGTATTATCTATTAGCACTCTCTTCCTCTCCTTCTTATAAGAGTATTCTCCCCCTTCCCTTCCCATGTGTATCTGTGTGAAAAAGATTATCCTATTTATTTTATTTCTTCAAGTTACTCTTAGTACCATCTCTGATTCCCCCCCACACACCCTTTTTCTTTTTTTGCATATTATCTTATAGCCCTTAATGCCACAATCTTTTCCTATGAGTCATTCTTCTAATTACTATAATAATAATGAATACAATTTTTGAGAGTTACAAATAATGTTTCCCCATATATTAATATATATAATTTGATTTAATTGTAGCCCTTAAAGAAGAGTGTTTGAATTAAAAAAAACATTTCCCCCTTTTCCTTCTCTCTCTTATTTACCTTTTCATGTTTCTCTTGATCTTTGTGTTTGGATATCAAACTTTCCACTTAGTTCTGGTCTTTTCTTTACAAATACTTGGAAATCTTCTATTTTGTTGAATGCCCATACTTTCCCCTGGAAGTATATAGTCAGTTTTGATGGATAAGTGATTCTTGGTTAAAGACCCAGTTCTTTTGCCTTTCTGAATATCATGTTCCAGGCCTTGTAGTCATTTAGTGTGGAAGCTGACAGGTCTTGTGTGATCCTGATTGGTGCTCCTTAGTATCTGAATTGTCTCTTTTGGGTTTCTTGTAGAATTTTTTCCTTAGCTTGAAAGCTCTGGAATTTGGCATTACATTCCTGGGATTTGTCTTTTGGGGATTTAGTGTAGAGGATGTTCTATGAACTCTTTCAATGTCTATTTTTGCCCTCTTGTTCAGGAACATCGGGGCAGTTTTCTTGGATGATTTCTAGTAATATGATGTCAATATTTCTGTTTATTTCTGACTTTTCAGGTAGACCAATGATTCTCAAATTGTCTCTCCTTCCTCTGTTTTCCTGGTCTGTCACCTAGTCAGTGAGATAATTTATGTTTTCTATTTTGTCAGTCTTTTAACTTTGTTTTATTAATTCTTGCTGTTTTGCAAGATCATTAGTTTCCAGTTGCTCAATTCTCATCCTTAAGGCTTGGTTTTCTGCTTTAATCTTTTGATTTTCTGCTATAATTTTTTTTATTTTCTCTTTGAACCATTTCCCACTTCTCTTGCCAGAAGGTTTCCATCTTTTTTATAAGCTCCAATTTAAATTCTTCCAGAGTTTGTGGACAATTTCTATTTTTTTAGAAGGTTTTGCATTTGTTTGAATTTCCTCTGTAGCCTAGGTTTTTCCTCCATAAAAATTTTCAAGGGTCACTGCCTTTTTTTTGTTTTTCTTGGAGGGTGTTTGCTCCTGTGCACAATTTGCCATCACTATGGAGGCTTTACCTTCCTTTTTTAGTCAGAAATCTGAGTGAGATGGGCAGGTTCTCTGTATATGGAGTTAAGGAGCAATGATTTTGCCTGAGGCAAGCTCTCAAATCTCTATAATCTCTGCTGTTCCCAGCTCTTCTTTGTGCTACTTCCTGGGAGCACCCACGTGCACTCCCCCTCACACCAGGGTTTCAGGTGTAGCTGCTCTCAGGGGTAGGTCTTTGGTGGTCTTAGTCAGCTCCCAGAGACCTAGAGGTGCCCCTTACTCGCTCTAGACATGCCCTTTGCTCACTCACTGATTCTGGCGCATGCTGGCTCTGAATCTGGCTCTGTAGGTGGACTGGGGGAGTGTAAATCAGCTCACATTTGGGTTAGAGCTTTTTCACCCCCTTTTAGTGTGGAAATGCCCAAATCCCATGTACCTTCAATGCTGTGCCCTACTGTAGAGTCCCTCCGTTCTTATGAAAATGTTTTTTTTTTTGGTCTTTTGAGAGTCTATATTGGTGGTTGCTGAGGAGAGGAAGCGTCATGTGTCTAGACTGCTGCCATTCTTACCCAGAAGTCTCTGTTCAGATACTTTTGATAGAGGTAATTGAAAGTATCTTCAGTAATGAAGTAAAGCTCAAATGTGAACTTCCCTTCAGGGATAGACACAGGGACACCAAAGAGACTCTTATTATTAAAAATAAAATATTTATTGAAATATACAAGGATAAAAAAGGATTTCTAATTCTAAAAGACTCTAAATACACCCAAATAAACTCCCTGTTTCCACAAGGAACCACTTCTCCTGTATTTCACAGACAACACTAATCCTCCCTCATCTGACTAACCCAAATTTATACTATCTAAATAAAAACTACCACTATTATCCTCATAATTATTAACTTTATCTTCAAATTATAAAATAGGAAAGGCTAGCTGGTTGAGTCTCAACAAGAATCAAGTTAGGACTCTGAGCCTTAACAGACTCAGAGTCCCAACCAAAGGCCAGGTCTTTCTTTGGTCTTCTCAGAGTTAAATCAATCTATGAAAACCACAATAGAGAGTCACTAGCGTTTCCCAAGTTGGGAAAGGAAAACACTGAGCTCCTTCAGATCTTTCCCTCAGACAGAGAGAGAGAGGCAAAGATGTTACCTCCTCCAGTGCTGAGAGAGTCTCTGAGTTTCTAATATCATCCTTCTAAGCTCAAGTATACAGTTGTTAGCTCTAGCCCATGCAAAGCTTGAAGGTACTACAGATTCAGAGCAAGAGAGCCATAGGCCCACAATCTCTGCCCCAATCACTCATCTGCCAACTGAATCAGTGATCTGCTCTGGAGTCAAGAACTACAAAATTGTAAGCTGACTTTGGGTCTACAGACATGACCTGGTTATTCAGCACTGGACTGAGACTAAAACCCTGAACTAGGAATGTCAGAGCTACAGGATCACTTCTCCTCAGTGGCTATATATTGAACTGACAATTTAGAAGTAGAAACATGATCCACTGTGGCTTCTTTGTGGTTTTCTTCATTACTGTTCAATGTATTGCTCTTCCCCAAATTTTGCTAAAGTGGTTATGGGAGAGAACAGGGCTATGCTGTCTCTCCCTTCTCCACCATCTTTGTCAGTCTTCACTGACATGTATTTTCTATCAAAGATGCTTACTTTTAACAACAGTGTCTTGTACTTCAAGAACTATCAGTCTGAAGAAAAGAACATTTCTTTATCATTTTGATTGATGAAAAGAATGCTTTTCATCAGATAATATATATTCTAATTTTAGACTCAAAATAAAAACAACATCTATGAGGCTTCCAGAAACTCAAGCCTATAAACCTTGTCCTCCTTTATCATCACACTTACTCCCTACAAACTTGAGGAAGGTAGGATACATTTAGCAGTAGTACAGTGGTGCTGACTTGGAGCCAAAAGACTTGGATTCAAGTTTCAAGTTTGCCATTTATAGTGTGACTTTAAACAAATCTTTCTAAGCCTCAGACTATAAAAAAGAAGAGCTAACATTATATATAAATTCTAAAGTCCTATTCAGCTCTAACATTCAATATTCTAACTTTTTATCAAATCAAAAATGCCATCTATAAAAGAATCACTTTTTCTGATATAATGTCCAAAGATTCACATATTCTTATCTTTCTTCACTCATTCAACAAATATTTACAAAATACCTTCTTGATGCAAGTCTTCCACTAATTAATATACTCATGACTAATTGTAGGAGGAAAGTTACTCTGCATCCTCAAAATCTATTCCAACAAAGTCCAAGGTCTGGCAGGTCCTTCCCAAAGTACTAACTTTGAGTATAAGATTGATATAAAACTATGATTTTGTACATTAAGGACCAGCCTATTAAGTTCAAAAAAGCTCATGACCAGAGGATTGATCAGCATGTTATTATGGAAGAGAATGTGATCTGCATAGAAAGGATGCCAATATTGATTAAATTATGTATCCTTCAAAATATTGAATATGCAAAAACATTGTACTAGGAATGAAATAAAAAACAGAATTGTTTCTCCCAGCTGTCCACTTTGAGCATCTCAACCTCCACCTTTCCCATCTCCCCATTAGAAATAGCATTCTAAAAATTATAAAAGCAGAGACCTTGGCCCATGCCTGCCTCACCATCCCTTCTCCCACCTTAATTAACATTTTCATTTTTGGAATTCCTGCTGTAATAGTTAAAATTAAATTATAAGTCTGTTAGTAGTTTTAACAATTTAATTTAATCAAAGTACTGATAGTAAAGAGAGAGAAATGTAGGAAAGAGGTAAAGAGTTGATTAGTTCACTACCCTATATGCCTTTTGATGGATTGAAGCTCACCATGACAGAGTCCCCTTCAGGCCTGAAACTCCAGCCAGAAGAGTGTGAGAATGTGGGAGCAGAGCCTTGGTCTTGCCTTTATAAGCAGTTTTCTCCACCCACTAGCTCTCCCATGTCACATCTCAGGAACCAAACATAGTTCCTTAATTTTCCTGGCACAGCCCAAGGGGGCAATAATACAGGCTTTACAGTTGTATAAAATCTTCCCTGCCCTCCTCCCCATATCTCCTGTATTCCACTTTCTACCTCTTGTTCTAAGAACAGCAATACCGTTACCATCTCAGTGACTCTCGAGAGCAAAATTCCCTTACCTAGTCACCACTCCTCTATATGTGTGGTCTCCTTGATTAGAACATTAGTTCCCTGAGAGTAAAGACTATTAGACTTTTATATTTGTATCCCTGGCACCCAGAACAATAATTGACACTTGGAAGTTTTTCTTTTAATAAATCCTTTTTTCCTACGTTCTCACAGTCACTTGGCATTTCATTGACAAAATACAAAAACACTTCAAAAATAATCAAATAATTGGCAGTGAAAATACATGAAAATATCTCTAAAGGAATAATTAACATGACAAGTCCAAGGTGGTATCTTTTGGGTAGTAGTTCCAGACCACAGAAATGCTGATGGGATAGAGCATGACCAATCACTCTTCTCTTTGCTCACCTCCCCAGACTTTTCCCCATCTCCCCACCCAATAAAAGAATGCTTTTTGGATGAAATTGCCCAATCCCCATTATTGAAGATGAACTGACTTGCTGAGCCTTATACCACTGTTATAAACTCCTTTTTTCTACCTCCTGTCTAGCCTTTGGGTTTGGTGACCCAATGAATGTTGATTTGACTTGTAATAACATTCTGATTACTCCCTGTAATCACAAATTATACTATACCCTCTTTCCCCAGGAAAGTCTTTTCCCTAAGATGCTGTAAATTGAGGCCCTATAACCACAATCCTTCAGGTTTCATCTTTTCCTCTGAAAACTGTCATATAATAGTACTCAACTATTGCCTACATAAGAAACTAATAAATGATGGAATAAAGACTATACAAAAAAAAGTTTTGATTCTTAATGAAATGGCATTTGTGAATCTTAAAACTGCTCAAACTCTACCTTAAAACATTTGGTTAAGGCTATTCCCCATTTCAACAATGGAGGTACTTGATCAGGAATGTATTGGGAACTTCAAAATTACTCCACCCATACTTAGGCATACTTTAGGGGAAGATAAAGTTGTAAAACTCCTTAGTGAACAATGAAGATACTTAACTCATACTTATAGTGAGGCCAAAACCTTAAGCTAGGTCTATTTTTAGATCTAATACAAAAGGGTGCTAAGTACCTATGAAGGTCAAATTAATCACTAAAAGTTCAGGCAACTTACAAAAGGCAAGCTTAACAAAAGAGGTGAGAAGTACTCAGAAGATATAATCTACCCAGAGAAGGTGAGAACTAAAAACTAAAAAGGGCTGTCCTAGGAAAAGTGTCTACTGTGATTGGTAGATGTGAAAACTTAGGGGAGGTGACATAGGAGAAAATTCTCTTTAAAAGGAGCTGTCTGAACCAGTTCAAGAGAGTCAGAATAGTTCAGCTTAGGAAGCTGAACTGGAGGGTCTCTCAGTGGCTAAAGTTAAGTCAGCATTCAGCTGAATTGGAGCTCGGACTAGTTGGAGTAGCTGGATTTCTGAACACTAGAGTTTTGCTTGGAAAGATCTTGTGGTGAGTGATTAAAGACTGACTTAGTTTTCTCTCTTAAAGAGAAAGGTCTAGGCCCTAGCCTTTTCCTATTAATTCCTCTTACTCTGTCTCTCTCCCTGTCCTTAATTCCTTCATTTATAATAATTAAAATCTCCATAAAACCCAGCTGACTTGGGTATTTCATATTTGGGAATTTTTTCCATGGCAACCACTTATTTTTGATTTAACTCAAGACACTGTCTTGAAACCATATTTTCGTGGTCACAGTTTATGGCAACCATTCTTTTGTCTGTCACAGTTTATGGCTGACCATGAAGGTTGTGATGAAAAACCTTCAAAATTTCTGTGAAATCTCTTTCCTTTCTCTCTTTATTACTTGCTCTATCAGTCAGTCTTTTTAAACATGCTAACTCAGCTTCAAAACACAGCTGCAAGAGTGGGTGAATAAAAACATTTTGATTTCTCCTTAAATTAAATAGAACACAGCTGTTTTAAATCTTAGCAACAGGGCCCTAAGGTCCTGGCTAGGAGAGCTATTTCTAAATCTCTTTCTTTTAGGGAACAACTGCCTAAATTAGGATTAAGAAAAACCTGGGAAAAGCTTTTGGCCTTGTCCTGCTTCCCATGTGTTACTTTAGAAATATGGAGTTACAGCCAGTTCAGAACTTATTTAACAACTGGCTTTTCAGTAAATACTTTGTTCTTTTTTTAGTACAAGCATTGGTCTGCAACTTACTTAAGAGCTGGCTCATCAGCTCCATGACCAAACTTGTAAATACAGAATTTCTTGTCTCTCTGAAAGGGCTCATCCCATGGAACTTATGGCAAAATCTAGTCGACATGCTACTTTCCCTTGAGTTTTTGATTGTTGTAACTGTAATATTGGATCTCCTTGAAGAACTCATTTCTTAGTCAAACCAACCAATTGCTCCCTCTAATATTCAACAAAATGCAGAACTAAATACTCAGCAGGAGCTTATAGAAGAGCATATAGAGGAAAGTCATGGGGAGATTGTAACTTTTATGAGAAGCATTAAAAGAGAGTTAAGAACATTATCAGAATCTCTGTCCCACCCTGCTCTAGACACTAACCCTCCTAGAGTAATGCACTATGAACCATTCAACTACTGCTATTACTGATATTTATGTAGTTATTTCAAGTTTGCAAAGTGTTTTTCATATATTATCTTATTTAAGTCTTATAACACCAAGAGGTAGATATTATTGTCTCCATTTTTTATTTGGAGAAACTTAGACACAGATAGATTTAGAGGCTTTCCCACCATCACATAACTAGTAAATGTTGGGGCAGGATAGGAACTCAGAGCCTCCTGATTTTATTCTATCTACTACTATGTCATGCTGCTATTAAGAGTTAATAGAATGGGGAAGATTCAGAGCCAAGAAGGTGGATAAGCAGCACAGAAAGCTAGAGCTACTCTGAGAGTCCTCTCAAACCAATCTTAAAATAAAGCCTCAAAATAAATACAAGAGTTACAGAACCAACAAGGAGATGGAGTAAAATAACTCTCCTGCAAAAAACAACTTGAAAGGTAGACAGAGAGATTCTGGGTCAGTAGGATGAGAGTGGAGCCAGAAGTAAAACTACACATAGAGGAGTAGAAGCTGCCCTCCCCATACCTATTGCATCAGGTTCCAAACCTAGGCACAAGCCAAATTCAAGAACTCAGGGCCTTTACTAATCCAAAGTACAATATCCTACACCTACTTGAAGCCCCAAGCCCTGTCTTAAGCTTGCAGAGACCCCAAGTCCATGGCACCTGGCCCATTCAAGCCACTGGTAAGGCTCCAAGCTCCATCATATGACAGTCCACATTGCACCAGGCTAGTGTATGCCTAGAGGTAGGTCTGAAGCTTCTACCCAAGCCAACACTTAAAACCCAAATCCCAGAGCAACTGCAGAACAAGGCAGTTGCTACCTAGCTGGTGCTAGCCTAAGGGGTGGCCCAGAGGCCTGCACTGAAGCCCCAAGCCTCAGGGCAAGGTAGTTCACAATGCTTTGAGTCCTGTAAACCATCAGTAGTCCCTAGAGGGGATTAAATCAACAGTAGGAGGTAGCTTCCAAAGCTCCCAGCCCACAGGCCATCATACTACCATGGAAGAACTGAAAATTGCAGAAACCCAGAAATAGAGCTAAAGGTAGCAGCAAGAAAATACTGAGATTTAAGAAAGTGTCCCTTCTACCCAAAGAAGAGTCCACTTTTAAGATAAAAATAAAAGGAAAAAAAAGTTTGAGAAAATGAACAAACAGAAAGAAAAAAAAAACCTACCCATAGAAAATTTTTATGACAACAAAGAAGAGCAAGGTACAGACTCAGTATTGAGTACATTGAGATCATAACAGTCACATTTATAAGTTCAAAGGAAAATGGAAATTGGTCTCAAGCTAGCCCCATAACTTAATGAGGCTAAGGTTAGTTTTCCCCTGAAGTTTCTGACACATTATGAGTCCTCCTCATGGAAGTTGAGGCTCTGGATTTACCAAATATCATGCTACCATGCTACTTTGCTTCTAAATGTTACGTGCCCATTGTTCTACCAATTGACCTCTCTATTTTTTCAGCTAGTATCAACATACCTGCTGACCTAATCCTTCTCTGCATAAGCCAAAAGTTCAATTGAGACACTGATGACTAAAGGGACTAAGATCCCAGGGATAGTAAGAGCCAGGTATCTATCCCTGACTGACCATCTCACAAATGTATAATGCATGCCATTTGTGTCAAGGGAAGGAGGATGATCTGCATAATATCCATTCCTGCTCCTAGAGACAAATTTGGCACAAATGCCCACCTGAAAGACATTATCTCTGCAGGTGAAAATCCAGATTGTCCTCCTTATCTGAGTGCACCAATGAATGAGGACAGCAAATGACAGACATTAAGTCCTGGGTGTGACTGGGATGGAGAAATGGAAAAAGTAAATGCTTAAGAGTAAAATAAGCAGAAGCAGGAGAACATTGTACGCAGTAACAGCAATACTGTGGAATGATCAACTGTGATTGACTTAGCTACACTCAGCAATGGAATGATCCAGGACAATTCTAAGGGACTTTGGACAAAGAATGCTATGTACTTCCAGAGAAAGAATTGTTGGAGTCAAAATGCAGATGAAAGCATATGATTTTCCACTTTAGTTTATTTGAGTTTTTGGTTTGAGGTTTTATGTGATTATTCCTTTCAAATAATGAAAATGGAAATATGTTTTACATGATAATACATGTATAATTGCTTGCCAACTGTAGGAAGGGGGAGGGAAGAGAGGGAGAAAAGTATTTTGAATCATAACTTCAGAAAACTTATGTGAAAATATAATTGTTAAAATGAAATATTTATAATTTAAAAATTAAATAGAACAAAAAATTTAAAAACAAAAACAATTTTTTTTCTTTAAAAAACCTATTTGATGGAAATAGGTATTGAGTGATGATACATGTCTAACCCAGTGGAATTGCTTGTCGGCTCCAGGAAGGGAGAGGGAAGAAGGGAGGGAGAGAACATCAATCATGTAACCTTGGAAAAATACTTAAAATAAACTTAAAACAACTATTTGGCATCAAAAGACAGAAATAAGTAGCAAACAAAACAGATTCAGATTTGAATAATAAATTTGTACTTGAGAAAATCTGTATTAAGTTTTTATGTGTTTTTTGAGTTCTTAAATAATTAACAAAATAACAATTCAGAATAAAATGCTACCTAAGTTTTAAAAAAGTTATTTAATCATAAATAACATAAGAGGTACAGAAATTTATTCTGATGTATGGATTATTCCCCACCATAAAATAATGGGGTAGCTCCTCTTTGCTATATAGGCAAACCTAGCTGTTACTTTGGAAAAAAGTTAAGTATTCATGCTTCCTAGGGAAAGTTTGACAATTGGGCTCCCATATTCAAGAAGGCACTGCGTTTTTACTGTAACATATACCACAGACTTGTTACAACATAAATGATTGCATGAATAGAACAGAATTTTGAAACATCATAAGTATCTACCAACTAAGAAATATTCAAGGACAACACATAATATTCACTGGTTAAATAGTCAAAATTAAAGAAAAGGCAAATTATGAAAAATAACATATACTGTAGGCAATCACTTGGGGAGTGATCAACATCACTAATGATCAAAGAAATTCAAATAAAATAAAACGGTGAGATACTACTTTACACTTTTCAGACTGGCCACAAAATAACTAAAAATGACTAAACTCAATACTGGGTTGTGAAGATACAAGTACACTTCTGGTAGAATCACAATTTGGTAAATTCTTTTCAGTGGTTTAGAACAACAAGAGTTCTAAAAATAACCATATCATTTGACCCATTATTGGAATAGAATCTCTAAGAGATCGCGATAAAGGAGAGAGAGTGAGAAAGAAAGAGAGAGAAGAGATACAAAATAGGAGAATGCTAGTTTAGCTACCTTTTGAATCTGGAGTGCCTAATATCCACTGCTCAATTTCCTCTTCAAAAAAAAAAATAGATTGGACTGGATCAATGGTTTCAAATTCAAATTGAAATAGGTCATTAAACTATACATAAGAATCTATATGAGTTATATATTGACTTAGAAGACCACATGACATTACCTACCTTCTTTGTGTTTTTTTTTAATATTTCCCAATATATTTTCATCTGATTCAACAGCTCTGGAGAGTGTTGCCAGCCCACAGACATCATGTTTAACAACTCTGAACTAAGTGAACTCTAACCTGTAAGTCCTACAAATTATGAATGAGTAGAAAATTAAAGGAAACAAAAAAAAGTAATGCTTTCTTTTGGAAATGTTAAACAGAAATTCAATTTTAAGAGCAAATAACTTTAATTATATGTTTATTTGGTGTGTAATAGTAAGTTCATAATCATTTTTATTTTAAAGAGTATTTATAAAAATTAAAATTCAAAAATACTCATTACTGTGACCACCTGCCTGTTCATATCCTAGGCAGGCAATTCTCTCAGACTGTATATGTGTCAGAAAAAGAGACTCTGGTCTTTCTTACAATAGGTGTCTAATTAGTGGCATAGATACTGCATCGAGCCTGGGGCATTCTGTGGCACCTTCTCTACATATATATATTTGGGGTTGGAAGTGCCTTACTGGCCCAAATACTCCAAGCCCCTCACTCTATTAATGAGAAAACTATGACCCAAAGAAGAGGAGGAATCCAACTTGCTCAAGGTTGCACAAGTAAATGGTAAAGCCGAGGTTCAAGCCAAGGTAAAGTCCAGACCTTCTGACCCCAAATGAGTCCCCAGGGCCAGTCATCCTCTGAGATAAGCCTGGGACCACTTGTTAAAGTTCTATACCTAAGACAAGAGCATTGCTTCCTCTTGCTGAAGCAATTTTATTATCCCAAGACCAAAATACTGGCCCTTTTAAAAACAGCTAATTAATGACAGAACCGAAAAGTAAACTTAGTTCTCTAATTATTCTTTTCATGACATTTTTCTTTACCTATAAAATGAGGGAGTTGGACTAGAAAACTCTCTCTTCCAGCTTGAATATTGGAAGATCCTGGATCTTCCACCTTTGTTCATTATGTGCCGTACCTTCTCTTATATAGTTTAAGAAAGAATATGGTGGGATGCCATATGCTTGTAACCTATCTGTTCAGTCACTTTTCACTCCAAACTAAGCCTTTCTGATCCCATTTGGGGTTTTCTTCACAAAGGTACTAAAATGGTTTGCCATTTTCTTCTCTGGTTCATTTTACAGATGAGGAAATTGAGGCCAATAGGGTTAAGTGACTTGCCCAGGGTTACATAACAAGTAAGTTTTTGAAGTTGGATTTGAACTCAAAGAGAAGCATCTTTCTGACTCAAGGCCCAGCACTCTATCCACTGTACCATCTAGCTTCCCTTCTGAACTATCTGTCTGAGCTGAATTATTTCTTCTCTTTATAGAGCTCAAAACAGACATGGTGTCAAAGCTTATGAAACAAATTAGAAAGACTTAGTTTCCCTTTAGAAGATTTTCATAAAATCTAGAGTATATGTTTATCTGCTGGGACCTGGGGGTAAGGGAAGAAGGGGATCTTAGATTAAATAATGCTTCTAAGATCTCTTATAGGTTTAAAGATTCTAAGAAATGTTAAAGAAAATGTAGTCTATATTTTTATAGTTATCTATAAATCTAAAGTTAAAGAAAATGTAGTCGCATGATCCCAGAGAGAGGTGTCAAACACAGGACCTGGGATCTGCATTGGCACCCCAGGTGGGACCTGAATCAGATTAAAATATAATTGGGAAATATTTAACAAAAATACAACAGAACAGAGATGATGTTAATATTGGCTTACTAGATCAATATGCTATAGGAGGGATCCTTATTTATGATTTAGTGTCTTATTTCTATTTTAATTCAATCCCACTAATCCAAGACACAGATCTCACTGTTCGCTGCCTAACACAGTATACTTGACACTTAATAGTGCCTCCATCCTCCCAAAAAATAGACTAAAGGAAGATTTTCCAAATATCCATCCAAATATGTCTGTATGGCACAACTTATTATTTTTCCTAATACAGTTTCTTTATAAAATTTTTAGAGGTCAGGCACTACATTCATTTCAAAAATAACATGTGCATTTCAAAGTTTAAAAAAATAGTAAATATACTGCAATAGAACTATGTCATCATTGCTATTAGTACTCCCATTGATGATGTAAGAGATAACCTATTCAATGGGACTTTTGTTCAAGTCCTTCTGCAAATCTACTCTTAAGATATACTGGGGCTTCCCTTGAGATCTTTTGACATTGCATGGCTGTGATGCCAACGGAGCATATGCACTATAATCAATTAATCTTTCCTCTTGCTGCCTGCCCACCTCCTTTTCTAGTCATGCATGTCTTTTTTGTTATTGTTCAGTCATTTCAGCCATGTCCAACTCTTCATAACCCCATTTAGGATTTTCTTGGCAAAGATCTAGCTCATTTTATAGATGAAGAAATGGAGGCAAACAGGGTTAAGTGAATTGCCCAGGGTCACACAGCTAGGAAGTCTGAAGCTGGATTTGAATTCAGACAGAGAAGTCTTCCTGACTCCAGGTCTGGTACTCTGTCCACTGCGCCACCTAGCTGGCCATGTCTCTTCTGATAACCTTTATATCCTCCTGTGCAAATCTTCATTGGTAATATGATATGGCTTATTCCACTACCTTTGGGTGACTCCCAATGTAAACTCTTCAAAGATTTGTGTGTATTCCATGATCTGAAACCCTACAGCATTAATAGAAGGACATTAGTGTTTTTTTTTAAGCTTTTTCCCAGGAAGAAGCCTGTAATCATCTAAAACAGTGGTCAAACTCAAATAGAAATGGGGACCACTAATTTGTACATAAGAATGTCTGTGGGCCACATATGACTTAGCTTTAAAATGTAATATTAATTGTGTTTTATTGTATTTTTATTTATTTTGTTAAATGTTTTCCAATTACATTTGATCTGGTTCAGAGTACATGGAGTTTTGTGGTTCAGCAATTCAGGTTCTTCTCCCACTGTCCTTGCTCAATGTCTGTCCAAGAATCCATCATTTTTCAGTCATATTCAGTTCTTTGTAACCCTGTTTGTAGTTTTCATGGCAAAAATATTGGAGTGCTTTGCCATTTCCTTCTACAGATGAGGAGATTGAGGCAAAGAGGGTAAAGTTATATGCCACGGGGCACAAAGCTAGTAAGTGCCTGAGGTTGGATTTGAACTCATGAAAATGAATCTTTCTGAGTTCAGAGGGCAAGTGCTCTGTCTACTGTGTCACTCTTGCTGCTGCTCCCAACACTAACCACAAGAACTGATATTTCAAAAGTATTTTATAGTACTTTTATATCCATTATTTCATAACAACCTTGTGAAGAATGGTACAAGAATTATAATTTACCTTTAACAGATGAGGAAAATGAGGTTCCAAAGACTTTAGAGGTTATAGTGCTAATAAACTGTCTGAATAGGATATAAACTTATGTCTTCTAATTCTATATTTAGTGTTCTTTCCACTGTATTACATAGTCTATTGCTACAAAATATTATTTCAACAAACTGTTCTTCAAATCTTTATAGTAAAAGAATATTCAACAAAAGATTCCTGCAATAAATTTCTTATTCTTCATTCTACCAGTCTTGAGTCAAGCCATTTCTTAAGGGTGTCATCTTTAGATTCTTCACTTTTAAATTTAACTCTAGAAGCTAGTAAAAGGTTTAAAAAAAAAAGAGGAAAACAGTTACACCAGCCACCACTTCCTTAGAAAAAACAACCATCTTTATGGGTCTTTGCCACCCTCTGGTGGACAACTGTACAAAGTTTCTAAAGGAGGGACTGGGAAGCAATGGCAATCAGCATTCCATTATCTATATGCAGATTGCCTCCCCTGCGGATTATCTAGAATAAATTTGTAATTTTAGGCTGACTTCTTCGGACCACCCAACTTGATCCTATGCTTTTCTACCACCATCAGAAGCTGGCATCTACTCTGGGAACCTAAACTCACTGTATGCTCAACCCAAACAAACATGATTAAGGCAGCTAATCTACTACACTCTAAATCACATCATGCATCCCAAAGCTGAAAGGGAATTGGATGGAGATTATCCACTGTTTTGGATCATCCATGTCTCCACTGGCAGTTATCTGACTACAGTAATGGCCATACTTAAAATTCACCAATGTGAAAAAATGAGATCAACTTGGTTTCTCTCATCTTTGGGTTCACAGTAGAAGACAATATCAATCAGACCTTTTCATTTCTAATCATTACTTTGAAAAATCATGGTCAGTTAGTTTATCAGTCAATAAACATGCCTACTTAAAGTCACACATTGTGCTAAGGGTTAGAGAAACAAAATACTTGATCTCAAGGAGTTCCCATTCTAAATGGGAGAGAAAATGCAAATAACTATGCACAAACTAAATCAGGATTAACTGAAGATAGTCAACAGAGAAAGGGAAGTCACCAGCTTTAAGGGAAACTGGGAAAGGCTGCCAGTAGAAGATGAGATTTTAGCTGGGACTTGAAAGAAGCCCGTTGGGAAGTAGAGATGGGAAGGGAAAATATTCTAGGCCAAGAGGACTGGCAGAGAAAATGCCTAGGTTGGATGGTGGAGCATCTTATTCACAGAACAAGGAGTCTAATATTACAGAGCAGGGGGAAGGACAACAGTTGTACGTAGGTAAAAAATTGAGGTGGAAGGCAGGTTGTGAAGGTTTTGAACACTAAACAAGGGTGTTATATTTGATCCTGGAAGTTACAGGAAAACACTAGAGTTTACTGAATAACCCAATCTAAATGAGAGTTGTTTAGTTTGGTGTTGTAATATAGGGGAAATCTGAAATTAAGTTAAGAAGACAACCATTTGCTTAAATAATTGGACCTCCATTGGGCCTCTACTCTTCTATTTCCTCCTCTGTAAAATGGATAGAGCACATCCCTGCATACTTGCTTACCATAAAGTTTTGCCATCAAAAACATTTTATGACATAAAATACTACCTAAGCAGATATTATTAATATTGTGATCATAATAGTGGAATAATTTCAACCTCATAAAAATAATGGGATTGTTAAAAAAAAAAAACTTCATAGAACCAAATTCCAATATAGAGACATTTCTGACAAAGGGGAGTAGTAGGAAGTAGCCAAATAGGCTGATATGTATACACGGGGATTTTACCAACCAATTTGGACTATTCAAATTTACACGCAGAGGTTGGAAGCGAGAAGAAGTGACAGAGGATGAATACAAAAGTATAACACACTCCTGTAAGAAGAGTGGAAGGTAGTCAAAAGCTAAGAATGAACTGAGACTGGTCAGGAAAACTCAAGAGAAAGAGAGTTTTAACTATAGGACAAGAGAAAGAACAGTTTTAACTATAACAGAGGAAAGAGGAAGACCAAATAGGGATCGAGGCTTAGGATGAATGGGATGTTAAAATGTGAGAGGCAGAGTGGTTCAATTATTTTAATTACAATGTATCTCCCAAAATAAATGATCTTTGGACAGGAAAGGACAGACCAAACATGACTAACAAGGAGTTGATATTCAAGGTAAATTAGGAGACAAGAAGCTGATTGCCCTAGAATGAATTCAAGTCACTTGGCCTAGATGGTCTACATCCTCAATTATTAAAAGAACTGGTGAATGTGATTGCTAAGACTGTCAGGGATAATTGAAAAATCAGAGATATAGGGAAGGGTAATATAAATCAAGAGAAGGGCAAACATTGTCCTAATTTCTTTTTTTAAAGGGACAAGAGCATATTAGTCTCCTCACCTTAAGTATTTCTCCACACATTGGAAAAAACTCCATTCAGTTGCCAAAATAATGTTAAAGCATAGATCTGACCATTGCACCTCTCACCCCTCTATTCCAGTGCTCCTCACTTCTAGGATCAAATATAAAATTCTCTGTTTGGCATTTAAAACCCTTTTTAATCTGGTTTCCATCCTACCTTTCCAGTCTCCTTACAACATATTCCATCTCCAAATCAACCCAACCCCCATCTACTCTAGTACCTAGTGAGCCTGGTTTCCTTGCCGATTCTGGAATATGACATCCCATCTCCTACTCCAGGCATTTTCTCTGACTGTCCCCCATATCTGGAATATTTTCCCTACCCTTCCCTACCTCTTGACCTACCTGACTTTCTTTAAGTCCCACCTAAATTCCTACGCTCTATAAGAAGTTTTTCCCAATCTCCTTTAATGCTAATCCCTTCCCTCTGCTGATTGTCTCTAATTGATCCTGAATATATCTTGTACATACATAGCTGTGAGTGTGTTATCTCCCTCATTAAACTGTGAGTTCCTTCAGAGCAGGAACCATTGTTAGCCTTTCTTTATATTTTGTATCTGATTTCTGTCACTGTGTATTAGCTCAGTAACTAGCAAATATTAAATGTTTAATAAATGTTTGTTGACTGACTGAATAGTTTACAACCTCTAGGTCAGTGGACTTGACTTCATCTCTTGGCAAAATTCTGTACAGGATACTTAAAGAGACCGTTAAAGCATAGTTAGTTTCTAAATTAGGAAATCAAGGACACAAGGGCCCAGCATGATTTCATTAAGAAAAGACTAATCTAATTTCCTTTTTTTTTGACAGTGCTACTAAACTGGTGGGTCACAAGAATGCTATAGCTATGGTTCACCTGCAGTTTAACAGTCTTAGATAAAGTATCTTACAATATTCTTATGACAAAGATTGAGAGATATAGACTAGATAGATGATAATACAATTAGGTGAATTTAGGACTCTGAATGGAAAAATCTAAAGTGTAGTCATTAACGTCAGCTTGGCAGGATGACGCTAGTGGAGTAGCCTAGGGATCTGTACTTACTCCTGTGCTATTTAATATTTTATAAGATTTGCAGATGACACAAAGCTGAGAAGGATACCTAATATACTAGATTACAGTTAGGATCCAAAAAGATGTTGACAAGCTAGAATACTGGGCTGAAATCTAAGAAGGAAAAAAATTTACTAAGGACACTCAGGCTTGTAAAAATGATTTCATGAGTACAAGATAGACATAGGGAACTGTATGGTGTTGCATAGATTGGCTTTAGAGTCAAAGAATCTGTGTTCAAATCCCACCACTAGTGTTTACTGGCTATAAGACCTTGGAAAAATCACTTAATTTCCTTGTGCCTTGGTTTCTTCATATATATAAAACAAAAGGATTAGGCCAGTTGACCCCTGGATTTGGTTCTAGCTCTAGATCTAAAAATTCTGTGATCTCAAGGAAGCAGTTAAAAAAAACTCTTGAGTTAAGAGATCTGGCAATTTTAATGGATGAGAAGTTCAGTATGTGACTACAGTGTCATATGATAATCAAAAAAAAGCCACCGAAATCTTGGGGTACATTGATAGAAGACTAACATCTAAGAATAAGAAGGTGATAAGTTCCTATTTACTGTGCCTTTATCACATCAATCTGGATCATCCATTCTGAAAATCTGATTTTAAGAAAGATATTGAGGGGTCAGCTAAGTTTCTCAGTGGATAGAAAGCCAGGCCTGGAGATGGGAGGTCCTGGATTCAAATTTGACCTCAGATACAACCTAGTTATGTAACCCTGGGCAAGTCACTTAACCCTCATTGGCTAGCTCACTACTTTTCTGTCTTAGAAACAAGGCACAGTATTGATTCTAAGATGGAAGGGGGGAAGGAAGGAAGGAAGGAAGGAAGGAAGGAAGGAAGGAAGGAAGGAAGGAAGGAAGGAAGGAAGGAAGGAAGGAAGGAAGGAAGGAAGGAAGGAAGGAAGGAAGGAAGGAAGGAAGGAAGGAAGGAGAGGAGAATCCAGAAGGATGCAATCAAAATCAATGCCTTATATGTCCATGCCACATGAGGATCAACTGGCATTAATACTAAGGATATTTAGCCTAGAGAAAAGAAGATTCATTGGAAGATATGATAACTGTCTGCAAGTATTTTAAGGGCTCCCAAGTAAAAGGGATCAGATTAATTCTGTTTGTCTCCAAGGGACAAAACCAAGCATGAGTACTAGAAGCCCACTTGTCAGGTATACATCATGGTGGAGATTCTTTTGGGGGGGTTAAATTAGACTAAGTGACTAGTCCCTTCTAACTCTCAAATTCTGTGATTCAGAGATTTTATTTTATCTAAATAAATTACAGAAAGTAAATGATCCTACATAAAGTAAATGAAATAAATAGTAAAAGGCAAATGAGCTCTGATTAATTGTAATGATCACCATTTGTCCTAGAGAACAGATACTAAAGCAAACTTTACATTTCTGGGTAGAGAGGTGAGAGAACTGAAGATATGTGATGGTACATACATTGTCACATATGGTTACAATATCAGTTGGTCTCCTTTAGCTGAGGGTTTTTCTGGGTTTGGTTGAGGGTGAGAGTACATAAAGAAATTATTATGGAACAAAAAAACAAAAAGCATTAATAAAACTTTTTTTTTTTAATCCTTGCCTTCTGTCCTAGAATGACTACTAAGAAAGTGCAGTGGTAAGGGCTAAGCAATGGGAATTAAGTGTCTTGCCCAGGGTCACACCACTGGGAGGTGTCTGAGGTCACATTTGAACCCAGATCTTCCTAACTCCAGGCCTGGAGCTCTACCTACTATGCTACTTAGTTACCTCTAATAAAACTTTTCTAAAAAAAATACTTACTGAGCACCTGCTTTTTACTTGTTACTTTTAGGTTCATAACAAAACAAAATCAAGTTTCTCATAATGAATGTGAACAAATGCTTTCACCAGAGAGAAGAGAGGGAGGGAAAGGGAGAGAGAGAGAGACAGAGAGAGAGACAGAGACAGAGAGAGAGGGGGGAGAGAGAGAGAGACAGAGAGACAGAGACAGAGACAGAGACAGAGACAGAGACAGAGAGAGAGAGAGAGAGAGAGAGAGAGAGAGAGAGAGAGAGAGAGAGAGAGAGAGAGAGAGAGAGAGAGAATAATCTTTATCTGTGCTCTCTCTGAATCTTGGTTATACATTCCTGAGCTTGTCAGACTATTCAGTCATCGCTACTAAATAGATACGCACTAGCACCTGGTGGCAGCAACACCTGAGGCCTTAGGTAAAATTTCTCAACTGGGATCTAATTAAGATTTACCACAAACTCTCAAAAGCAGCAAGTGATGTTGGGTTAGAAGGTCACAAAATGCCATTCTCATAGATTCATAGAAACCTGAGGTCGAGAAGGAACATAAGACATTGCTCAGTCCATTCTATTGAATATCCAGGTGAGTCAATAGTCAAAGCATCCTAGACAAAGGAATGTGTCCTATTGTTAAACTCTTGAGTGAGAAAGTTTAAATGATCATCAGTGAGAACTTTGTGGAAGGCCTATCCCCCTGCCCTTGCCTTAAACAGGTGTAAATTTCACCTGAAGGCCACTTCCTCCCACCCCAGGACACCTGTGAGGTCTTGCCTCCCCCTTCACAGCAGAGAATATGAACAAGTTCAAGGGACAAAACCCCCTTAGCCTAAGAGACAGAATCTGCTCTTAGTGCATTCTGGCTGTTCTTCTTCTCCTACCTTAAGGCCTTTTGATCCTTCCCAGTTCCTCACTCTCTTATCTGACTTCTCTGGACTCAACCTTGAGTCTAATCCCTTAAGCCCTGTCTACTGCCTGGACCTGGATTGTTACAGACATCTCCTGCTCCTCATCACTAGGTGGGGGTCCAGACCCTCAGACATCCCTGCCCTGCAGCCATCCTTTAAAGTGACTATTTATCAGTCCTCACTCACAGAGGGTCCTGCCTTCTATCCAGTTTAAATCCCTCCTTTGCTATTAAATCAATTGGGGGGGGGGTCACCATTGTCTGTAAAATTGTCATAGCATAGGGAGGCAAACATCAGGAGACTAAGCCATTGTACCACCTCAGCACAAAACTGTGTGTAGTTTAATAAACCACTTTATTTTTAGGACCAGTGCTCTATCCACTAGCTACCCAGCTATCCTTAGAAGTCTTCAGTCATTTTAAAATTAGGAAAAGCCCAGGGGGACAGGGGAAAGAGAACTAGATTTGGAGTTGGATGACTTGGGTTAAGAGTCTGACCACCATTAACAACCTATCTGACCTTGAGCAAATCAATTCATTTCACTGTGCCTCAGTTTCTTCATCTATATGACAGGATAGGATCAGATTACTTCTAGGGTTCCTTCCAGCTTGAAATTGATCATCAAAAAGAACTCTGGTCATTCCATCATGATACAAAAGATGAGAAAGATCAAAGGATCAAATCAAGTTTACAAGGAAGACACTCATGCTGGAGGAAACAGTTTTGGAAGCACTGAAAGATCAATTCTTAAGGTATCTGAATAATTGGAGGGGAATCATAGAAAATGTCACCCAGAAAGGCATTTCAAGAATACACCAATCACTACTAATCTATTTGTTTCCTTTCTAACCCCTAAAATTTTATGAGATTATCTAGACTTGTATTCAGGAGAGATTTGATGAAGACAAGAAAAGGGAATTAGCACATTTTATAGTCATATAACTGACCATAAGGAAAAGAGAATATGAAATCTCATGCTTTGATAGAGAAAATTTACTCCCTTGAGAGTTCTGTTAAACAATTGAACCAAAGGTTTGCCTGGCATATAGTAGACACTTAAAAATCCTTATTGACTGACTGCCACACTTGCCTCATTTCCGAATCTGAATGGCTTTCAGTGTTATGCAACAGATTTTCTTTGGGCACCCTTGAGACATTACAAAGGAAGTAAGTTCCTTTAGCACATTTTAGACTAAGGTGTGAGGAAGAGTTGCCACTTGGTACAGCATGCTAAGTGGTTAAAACCACTCTTCCTTCAAGTGGATGCGGTCATGAGGTGATGGGCTTGGCCTCAAGGGGTGCTGAGGGTGAACCTGGGATCCCTTGTTCTTTCATTGTTAGTTGTCATCTGTGTGAGGATCTAATCCACCCCTGGCCAAGAAGGGGAATGATGCAAAGCAAAATTCTAGGACCTTCCAGAAAATATGCACATTTCCACCCTCAGAAACCACAGCTGGCTGCCAATAAATAACACAGAGCTAAAATCAACCAGTTTGCCAGAGGAAGTCTCATGACACTACCTCATGAGGAACCCAAGAGGAGACCTGTTCATTGAGTTCACATGTCCAGAAGAACAGAAAATAAAGGCATTTGGATAAATTCTGGTTAGTCATTGCTATAATTGTGGCTGAAACTGCCATATCATTTTAATATTTGCAAAGCTCATTGCACACTTTACTCCATTTGGGAAACAAAGTACTAATCAATGCAAAGGTACTATTGTCCCCATTTTACAGATGAGGAGAATGACGCCAAAGGGACATGGAATGAAACTGGCCCACAGTCATACTGATCAATATGCTGTTTTATCATTTCTTATTGAAACAAGAGTGCCATTTTAGGGAGTTTCATAGGGCAACGAGGCAGCACAGTAAATAGAGGGCCAGCCCTGAGGTTCAGAAGACTCACCCTCCTGAGTTCAAATCTGACCTCAGACACTTGTTAGCTGTGTGACTCTGAGCAAGTCATTTGGTCTCAGTTTCCTCTTCTGTAAAATGAGCTGCAGAAGGAAATGGTAAACCACTCCAGTATCTTTATCAAGAAAACCCCAAATGAGGTCATGAAGAGTCAGACATGACTCAACAACAACAAAAAGGGGATCTTGAGAAGGTAAGTGATTTACCCAGAGTCATATCAGAAGTAGGACTTGAAATAAACTGAACCAGGAAAACAATATATACAAGGAGTTTAAATGAAAAGAACACAAAAAGAAAATTAAATATTAAAAAAAAAAAACAGGGGAGGTCCTGAGATAACAACCTATGCCTATATCTTTACAGCAGAGACACGAGACCTGCTAGGACAGAATGCTGCATTCCAGTCAGTTTCTGTATCAGATGTTTTTGCTCAGTTATTTTGCTTTTCCACAAGGAAGAGGGAAGGAAAGGAAGGTCTAAGATGCAAAGACAAAAGGCATACATGAATTTTTTTTTTTATTCCTTACCATCCATCTTGGAATCAATACTATGTATGGATTCCAAAGCAGAAGAGTGGTAAGGGCTAGGCAATGAGGGTCAAGTGACTTGTTCAGGATCACCCAGCTCACCAAATATATTATTTAAAAAACAGAAAATGATACAGATTGGACCAGATAGTTGCTGAGAAATTCCATGGTTGTGGATTGAGAGTAAAGCCTAACTAATATAATACAATGTAGAATCAGACAACTTCTGGTTTTGGAGACTAGTTTTTGTTATTGTAAGTTTTTTTTAACCTTTTATCTTAGAATCAATACTATGTATTGCTTCTAAGGCAGAAGAACAATAAGAGCTAATCAAGTGATTTGCCCAGGGTCACACAGCTAGGATTGTCTGAGAGCAGATTTGAACCCAGGGTTTGGCTCCTATCCACTGAGCCACCTCACTGCCCTATACTGTAAGTTTTAGTACTGTGAGGTTTTCTTTCTCCTTTTCAATAGTACCTACTGAACTCTTAGAGTGACCCCTCCCAAAAAACTTAGAGTATAAGTTTCCCAAATCCTTACATTTCAGTATCTTTTACTCCTTCACACACAACCTCCACCTCTGTCTATTTGCAACAGACTTTGCCTATTTCTGAACACAGTCCAAAAATCTCCCTCTCCTCCATGGTCCATACATCTTAATTTCCGTATTCTTTTGTTCTTTTAATCACAGAATCTGCCACAATATTCTGGATACAAATGAGAGATGACCTATTAAGCAAATTTCTTAAAGAAAACCATCAAGGACCAAGAAGCACAATGGAAATGAGAGAAAACCAAGAAAAATAAGACCTCTGGGCAAAGTTTAAAAGGATTGAGCATGCCCAGCCTTGAGAAAAATATCATTGTGAGAAGAGACAGTCACATTTTGCTAATATATGAGGGAGGCAGAAGGGAAGAAAGGGAGCCGTTTTCCCACTCATCAGTGAAAGCAAAAATAGAAGGGATGGGCTTAAGTTTCAACAGGGAAAACATATGTCATGTGTTATAGCCATAGGAGCAGAGGGGCTGCCAAGAAAGGCGGTGAAATCATCCTCACTGGAGACATTCGAGATGAGATCACACGGGCCAAGGTCACTATCTATCATAGCTGATTAAATCAGTTGGGCCACAAAAGTAGAGGGTGGATCTGATGTCCACCAGAGCTCCTGGCCAGATCCCATCCTTATGTGACAATCTCACTTTCTACAAGAACTGGTAGGTGCTCATGTTGGTGTCATTGGCATTTATTTCACACAGGGTTTTGTGATTTGTGAAGGCAATTAATTTCTAGAGCACTGCTTCCAAACACTCCTACCACCTCTTTATCTCAGAGTCAGCATTTGATTCTTGGGATTACCATTTGTAATCAGTTGAGTGTGAGGCAGCTTTGGGGTAGGGGTGAGGGAGGAATGTGTGTGTTTGGGGGAAATGGCCTCAACAAGATGGGATGACAAGGTGCTCTATTTAAAGAGTACTGATACCATCTGGAATACTCCAATAGCATAGGAACAAGAGAGCTAAGCTCTTATTTTTCCCCACTATGGACTCCCCACAGGAATGAAAATTGCCTGTATGCCCTTCCTTGAGACTTACCCAACCTAGATTATTGGGATTGTAAACTGTCTACAAAGAAAGCACTCATGCTTTGATTTTTCTAATATACTCTTAGATCTTGGGATCAGCTTCTCTTGTGCTGCCCAAGTAAATGGAGGATGACGACAGGATTTCTTTCTTTTTAAAAAATTATCTATTTTTTTTATTAGCTACCTCATTGTTTGCCTTCCCTAAGAAATGACTATTAAAAAACCATGTCTTTCTCTCAGGGCACTCCCTTCACCTTGCTCCAATGGAGCTTTAATTCACAGTTTCTATTCAAATGGAAAATCTGTCCATCTATGAGATCTTCACTGAGAGCCACACAACAGACTGAAATTGGTACAAGTACAGAATTCTTAAATTAGGCCTCATAACTCTCAAAAGACATGTGTTCCCATATTCTTCCAGAGAGATGCTACCAGCGTTTCTGAAGGATTTGATGATTTAACTTACAGTTTTATATGATTTAAACTTACAGATTTGTAGATATTGCTATTACTGCTTTGTATAAAGTTGGAATCACTTTTGTTTCAAACCCATTCCCTCAATGCAATTCCAATGGCTTCTCCTATTTACCTTTTCTGTGGCCATGAAAATGAGTCAGTGACTGACTCCATATTGTTAGCCAAATAGTTTGGAAGGAAAACTTTTCACTAATTTTTAGCCAATATCCTAATTTCAGGACCAGTGACTTCATTACAAACCTGTCTCAGTTTCCCCACTGATAATATGCTCATCTAAACAGATATTACAGGACTGGAATAACATCAGAAATTACCAGCAGACTTCTGTGAAGATTAAATTTAACTCTCAGCTGATTGTGAAAATGAAAATAATTAACTCTCCCCTGATTGTGAAAATTAAACTGTAACCCCTGCCTATTTTTAGATTTAATCACCAAAAGCATAAACACCCTACTTAAAGTAGAGTGGGAAGATCTGATCATTTTTAGATTTAATCACCAAAGGTGTAAATACCCCATTCACACTTGAGTGGGGGAGATCTGTGAGCCATGTGTGCAATAGTGGGTGATGAATCAGAATTGACTGACTGCCTCCTGGGCAATCCTAAAGCAGGACTTTAACTGTGATTGGTAGATGTAGAATTAGGGGAAGGCACAGGAAGTAACACAAAAGAAAGTGTCTTTAAAGGGAGTTACAACTTCCTGAATTCAGTTCTACTGAGAGTTCTCCATTCTTTGGAGTAGAGGCTGGTAGAGAATCTGCTGACTGGATCTGAGACCCTGCTCCTGGTGAGGCCATTCTAAAATCTCTTCCTTTGGACTGACATGTGGTAAGTGAAAAGCTGACTCTTCACTGCTGGATTTTCTGGAAAAAAAAAAAAAACTAGCCTTGAGAGACTTACCTCTTGAGAGAGACTTCCCCAGGTCCTTGACTTTGCTGAGGCCTAAGGATTAACTCTACCCTGGTTGAGCCAGGGGCTGGGAGTAAATCACTTAGTGCTTAAACTAGATATCTTACCCTATCCTCTCTCTGATTTTCTTATTTCACTCTTTCTATATTTTGTAAATAAATTGTAAATAAATCTCTTTGGAATTAATATAAATTCCTGGCGACCCTATTTTTAAATATATCCAGTCCAGCCTTTTTATAAATTAACCCCTTTTCCCCCCTTACACTACCTAGCTACAGTATTAAAACAAACATATATATGCGTGCGCACGCACATACACACCAATGGACATAGGAACACAATGTAGTTGTGAAATAATTTGTTCTTTCCTGAACACGTTTATAATAACTTCTAAGCCATTTACAAGAAAATTAAATATTTTGTTTTTTATTTAAAAAAACCCTTCCCTTCTGTCTTAAAATCAATATTATGTATTGGTTCTAAGGCAGAAGAATGATAAGGGCTACAATGGGGGTGAAGTGATTTGCCCAGGGTCACAAAGCTAGGCAGTGTCTGAGGCCAGATTTGAACCCAAGATCTCCCATCTTTAGGCCTGGCTCACTATCCATTGAGCCACCTAGTTGCTCCTTTTTGTTAAGATTTTAATTTTAAAAATTTATGCTGATACATCCTTTCTGGAGATCAATAAGGAACCAGGCTCAAAGGGCCACAAAATTATGCATACTCCCTTTGATCAAGGAATATTACTCCTGGGTCTGTGTCCCAAAGTGATCAGAAATAAGGGAAAAGGACCTACTTGTACCAAAATATTTTTAGCAGCTCTTTTTGTAGTGGCAAAGAATTGGAGACTGAGGGGTTGTCTATCTTTTGGGGATTGGATGAAGAAGTTGTGGTGTATGGTTGTAATGGAATACTATTGTGCTAGAAGGAACAATGAATAGGATAAGGTAAGAAAAACCTGGAAGAACTTATATAAACTGATACAAAATGAAATGAACAGAACCAAAAAATAATGTATAGTCACAGAAATATTACACAATGATCAACTAAAATAGGACTAAACCATTATCAGCAAAGTTTCCAAAATAACCACAAAGAATTCATGATGAAAATAACATCCATAGCCAAAGAAGGAATTGTTGGAGTCTGAGTGCAGACCCACTATATTTCCTTTGTGAGATTTCTATTGTATGTGTGATATGTGTCTTCTATCATGACATAAGCAAAATGTAAATAGGTATTACATGAAGGTACGGATATAACCTATATCAGACTATTTACCACCTCAAAGAGTGGGGTAGAAAGGAGAGAAGGAAAAAAATCTGAATTTTAAAACGTCAAAAAACAATTGTCAAAAATTGTTTCTACATTTAACTGAAAAATGGGGGGGGGTGGGGGAGTATTTTATATTTTATTTTGTTTTGAAACACAAGCTTAATTTTTTTTCACATTAGCCCCTTGAGACTAAGGCATATATCTGCAACCAGGCTATAAAACTGTAAGAAAGCCTAACGAGCTTAATAAAGAAGTATACATTACATTACATTATATATATATTATACTAAGTATATATTAACAATTTTGTGTCAATAGCCTGTACATTAGGGCACAAAGCAGGGTTAATGCTCAGAGGAAAACTGTTCCTCTTTGATTAGAAAAGGAACATCATAAATGACTCACTCTCTTGGTCTTTGTTGCCTAAAGCAGAAACTGAGATGGAGAGAGTGATGGTAACTGATGCAAAACAGGATTAGAAAGAGAAAAAAAGGGTTTTTCAGTTCAAGCTGCTTGGAAAACCCTAAGTTTGAAAGCAAGAGGAATGAGAAGGCAGTAAGCAAGCTTCTTGGGCACAAGGTGACATACTAGAAAGAGTGCCAGGTCTGGAGTCAACAGACTTATCTTCCTAAGTTCAAATCTGGCCTCAAACACTAGCTAAGGGACCCTGAATGAATCACTTAACTTGCCTCAGTTTCCTCATCTGTAAAATGAGCTAGAGAAGAATATGGCAAAATATTCCAGTGACTTTGCCAAGAAAACCCCAAATGAGGTCACAGAGAGTTAGATAGGATTAAAATGACTGAACAACAACAAAAGAGAACTCTTCATCACCCTCAGAGAATGCAAGATAACATAACCTGAATGAATGACACCTCAAAATACTGAGCAAACTAAACATCACAGAATCTCTGAACTAGAAGGGCCGTTAGAGGCCATCCTATACCTGAGCAAAAATCCACTCTACAAAGGATCTATTAAGTGACAAAGCTCCATCCAGTTGAAGATCTTTTGTTGGAGAAGAACCCACTGCCCTCTGGAGGTTTTTGATTCAACTTCTGCACAATTCTAATTGTCAGAAAGTTTTTCCTTCTATAAAGTCAAAATCTCTCTGTGTAGCTTTAACCCATTTTTCCTAGCTTTCTTCAAAGCTCAGCTCAAGTTATCTCCTATATGAGGCTTTTCCCGACTTCCTCATCCCAAATTACTTTCCTGTCTGGCTCCCTCCTTCATATTTAGTGTATTCTATTGTCTCATTTGGGGATGTGTGATTTTCCCCAAATTGAATGCAAACTCCTTGATGGCAGAAGCTGGTTTTTTGTTTGTTCTTTCTCCTCATATCCTAGATACCTAGCATATAGATGCTTAATAAATGTTTATGGGGGGAGGAACAGCTAAATGGCTTAGTGGATTGTTATGGGTAAGCCTGGAGAGAATTTCATGAAATGGGCCATCTTATAAGCTGCTTACAAGACAAGGTGGCACAACTAATAATATCAAAAGGGCTGGGTAATAATGATACTATGACAGTCTGTCTCTGATCACACCTTCAGAGCCCTTCCCTTACTCTCTCAGCACATCTGTTGCCAAGATTGTGAGACCCCAACTTAATTGCTCAAGCACAGGCTGGATCCAATGTAGCTACACAAAAATAGTTCAAGGTATTTTAATGAACTGTAAACTCAACATGAACCAATAGTGTGACCGTCTAAGTAGATACTGAAGCAGTTTGCCATTTCCTTCTGCCACTGATTTTACAAATGAAAAAACTAAGGCAAGCAGGGTTAAGTGATTTGCCCAGGGTCACACAGTTAGTAAGTGTCTGAGGCAGGATATGAATTCACAAAGATGGGTCTTCCTGACTCCAGGTCCAGCATTTTATCCACTATACCACCTAGCTGACCTAACAAAAGATCATACTTTGAAAAAGTAGAAATGTACAAATAGAAAGATAAGAACTTGATAGACATGATCACTTGTCTTCAAGTGCTTAAAAGAATGTTTGGTGGGTGGAAGAGTGATTATACATTTTCTTTAAAGAGATTGGGTCTCCCTAGCTCAGTATAGATGCTACTCATGGGGCTCATCCTATTGTGAATGGCCCAGCACTGATTTGCTCTATTTTTGACTTAGTCTCCAATTTTCCCCTCCATAGCAACCTCGTAGACCAACCAGACCCATTCTCAGGGGGTTCATCATTAATGTTAAACCTAGCACAGATATCCAATTGGTTTAGCACAATGCAATTCAGAAATCCCAAGCTCAAGAGATCCACCAACCTTAGCCTTCCCAATGGCAGGAATTACAGATGTGTGCCACCATGCCCAGCATGTTTATTCTGTTTGGGCCAAGAAAAGCAATGGGACTAGAAATTATAGGAAGACATAGCATAAAGGCTCAATATAAAGGGGAAAAATCATCTTAAGAATTAGAGCCACCACCACCCCAAAAAATGAAATAGGCCAGTTGAGGAGAAGTAAATTCTTTCATTAACCATTTGTCAGGTATGATGAAAAAGTTGAGGATGGAATCCCCTATTTATATGGGGTTTTAATGACTTCTCAGGTGTCTTCTAGTTTAAAGAGTCTAAGGTTTCATGAGTGTAACCCTAGGACCTTGGAGAAAATTGACCATCTTCTAAAGCTTGTCTTACAAATCCAACTAGAAGATATGTCTACAAGCATCATCACACCATCATAGGTAAATGAGGCCACCTCGAAGAATTAAATAAAAATAGACTGATCAACACATAGAATTCTGCTGACCCATCACAAGTGGAGCATGAGCTTGCCATGGCTTTTCCAGTAGTGGTGATGGTTTTATACTGAGTCATCCACACCCTTTTACCCAGTGCTCTTCCTAATCTGTGAAATGCACATCTGTGAAACAGATGGCTGGCGTTAAGGGTGCATCTGTGGCTGGGGAACAAAAATTTTCCTGTTTCTGCAGCCATCTGGCCTGGATAGGGATTGAATCTCTAATCCTAGCCTCATTAGCACCAGGCTCTAACCAACCAACCTAAACAGCCCCGACATTCTGAAGATCTACTCAGCCTCCAAGTGTGGTAGTCTCAATACCGTAATAACTGGGGAACATTCGTGAGGCAGAGATGAGTGTCATTTGCAGATATAGGCACTTGAGAAATGCCAGGAAAGCTACCTTCATTGCTCCCAAGGCCTGGAAAGCCACAGCTAATCGGGACGGTGTCAGAGCTGCCAACATTACATTGAATCTTTCGCTCTTGTTCTTAATGGGTGAATAATATTGTCCATCTGGTGCCACGGAACCAAACCTACACAGGAAAAGAGAGGAAAGAGAATGCTATGCTTCATGTCATAAGAAAAAATCAGATGGTTAAATATACTCTACAATGGAACCAACAGTGGCGTGCTCTTTCAGGTGAAGCCTTCCATCAAAGAAAGAGAGAGAGAGGCAGGCAACACGCCATGCAGGGATCATTGGCATACTTCCTCATGAGATCAATTCAGTCCTATAAGCATTTCTTTTAATAGCCACAATGTGCAAAGCACTGTGCTTAGAGCTGGGACTATGTATACAGAAATGAAAAACATTCTCTCTGCTAAGGGAACCCAATTAGTAAAAAGTTAAGTAAGTGAAAGAAGAAAAAAGCATTATCAGTTAACTTGATCTATGCTAGTGCTAACAACCAATTGGATTTAGCACTAACTACTGACTTGCTTTAAGGTAATTCAAGGAAGATAGAAACTGGTTCCCCTTGACAACCCTTGGAAATGCCTGTGGAAGAGAGCACTGCTATATCAACAGAAGTTCTATTGAAATAAAACCATAAGTTCTTTGGAATCTACTTCAGAGTCTGGCCTTGACCAATCTGCTATCCAACCACGTATGTGCCTGCTGGTCAGTCATTCTGTGCACCAAAACTGCGTTCTTGACCCTGGTCTACCCTGCTCCATGCTGACTTCATTGGTGATCAGGATGCCTATGAGGGCAGTTCGTGGTTTTCCATCTCTGGAGTTGGCTTTCTCCTCAAATTCAGGTGTATAGATAACTGACATTCCACTTCACATCTCTGAGATATGAGAAACACACATCCTCTTTTCCAATTCACCTGTCTACTGCCTCATCCAGTGTTGATATATCTCCTTAGCTCCATAAGGAAAAGAGGCAGAACTTCTGGTTATTGTCTAGGCCACCTATCATCTCACTAAAGGCTAGGGAAGAAACAGAAGCATTGCTGCTTTCCTTCCTTTTCCATCCTAGAAAAGTATGATCCACCTTTGTTGATAAGACATGAGTCCCAAATGCCCAAACTCCATTTACATTAGATCATTCCTAATGTTGCCTTTCCAACACAAACTATAATCATATTTACCATCACTGCCATTATTCATGAATTTGCCTTTTAAAATAATCTCAAAAAGTAAAAACTGTTACCCACTGCCCAACTATTTGTAATTGAAAGAAAAGCATTGCCTCTGGGGAGGAGTCCAAAAGAAGACCAGGTTTGAACCTTACCACCAGTTGAGATAGTTGGTAGTATAGCACTGGGTCTGGAGTCAGAAAGTCCCGAGTTAAAATCTGATCTCAGAGACTTACTAGCTGTGTGACCCTGGGCAAGTCACATAGCCTCTGTCTCAACTTCCTCAGCTGTAAAATGGGAATATAAATGGCACTTACCTCGAGGATTATAGTGAGGATCAAATGAGACCACATTGATAAAGTGCTCAGCACATCTGGCACATAGTGGGCACTTATTCCTTCCCTTCCCTACTAAAGAGTACTACCTGTGTGACCTTGGACTTAACAGCCCCCCACTTCGCCACCACCTAACCCCAGCCTCAGATTCATCTGGAAAAATTAAAGGGATGAATGAACTAAATGAATAATGGAATGAATGACCATTTATTAAAGTCTTGAATTAAATATTCAACAACAAGAGACATATTTTAATAGAGGAGAAAACAGTAGGGGAGTAGTGCCCAAGGGTGGTGAATGGAGTCATGGAGTAATGGAAGAAAATACACTTTCTAGAACCCAGGGTAGTATCGTTTGGATTACAGGTTTGTTTTTGCTGTTGTTTTTAGTGAATTGGAGGTAGGAGTGGGGGAAGATTGGAAGAGTGGCAAGGAAAAATGCCCCTGGACATCCCGTTTATAATCCCAAGATTGAGCCAGATACAGAAGTCCACAATCTCTTTGAGACTAATGGCAGCTGAGTGGAATTTGGGGGAACCATCATTTTATAGGCACAGTGAACTTAATGAGGTGGAGAAGGGTTACTCACTTATCCAGTAGGTTCTCCCTTGGAATTCGAACCTTGTCGAATATTAAAATCCCATTATCCACACCATGTAAGCCTACAGAGCAAACAGAAACATAAGCAAATGAACTGGAGGAGCATAAAGAAAAATCCACATTCTAATCAGCAAATCTGCCTCCTAGGCTTCCCACGTGCCAAGCGTTGACTCCAAATAAACGGCAGCGAACATGGGTGCGGGCGCTTAACCAAAGATGTCTATATTACTTCCAGAGACGGGGTTGTTTTTGTTTTGGGTTGGTTATTTTTTTTTCCCCTGAGCAAGATTATTTACCAGAGCTATGTTTGTTTCCTATAGCACAGCTGGGCAGCTCCCTGACAAGGCAGGAAAAAAATCTTGTTTTCCCTCAGATCTAACATGCCCAGGGAAGGTGGGGGATGGGGGCAGAGGAAAAAGACCTTATCTGCTTGAGCAGTTAGCAATGGTCAAGAAAAGGAGAATCGATTTAAGTTCTAGTTGAATGAAAGAATACAAGGATGCATATATAAGCCCCGGGAAAGCCAATTTGGGCTCTTCAACAATAGTGTAACTCAAATTTCTCTTCCCTCACCACAAATGTCCCCACCCCCCATCGCAGCCCCCAGCACACCTGGCTGACTTGAAGGCAGCTGCCTTGGAAAGGAAGCAGCCTCGGTGGCTGCAGAGGCAACTGCGGGAGCCTCGCTACTCAATATCCAAAGTGGGGGTGCCTCGATCAGTAGCGGGGCTGCCAAAACCTGCAAAGTTCATCTCTGCGTGACTCATGAGAGGCTGTCACCAACCCACCCCACCCCCAACCCCTAGGTTTTACTTCTGCCCATAACATAGTTCCTAACTCAGCTTGGAGCCAAGTTGTCTGTTTTTGCAAGCTTAAGCTATGAGTTGAAGCTGGAAAAGTACCTTTCTTTATTCAGAAAGGGACCCTGTTGACGAGGACAGACCCTCTTTTTGGTGCCTGAGAAAAATTAGAACAGGCTTTCTAGAGTTTTTACAATCCCATTTGGCATCCCTCCACAGGGCTGCGACCCAAGCCTCTGTCCAGCAGGTACAAAGTCAGATATACTTAAAGCAATTGCTGGGAGTTCCCTAGCACAATCTCAGATAGCATATTAGGCACTTGGGGGACACGGGTTTAAAATCTTCTATACCTCTCTATAGGGTAGGTCAGCTAAAGCGGACTAGGGTATATCGAGGAAGAAAAAAGAGCCCTCCCAAGTGCCCAACTTCATTCATCCTACAGCAGGAATATACTTAGTGGTACCAAAGGCAATTGATAAAACTCCACCTCCCCCCCACCCCCCTCCAGGATCTATTTCTAGTCCTAGACTGGGAATGGAGAGAACCTGGCTCAGTCATGGCTTCTCACATTTGTCGTGTCACCCCTTACAAGTCACTTAATCCCTCAGTCTCAGTTTCCTCATTTATAAAATGGGGGTCATAATATCACAGATTTAAAACTGGGGAGTAGCTTGGAGGTTTTCTAGTCCAGTCCTTTCAGTTCACAGATGAGGATACTGAGACTCAGAGAATTTCAGTGATTTGTCCAAGGTTACCCGGCAAAGTGTCAGAGGCACGAACAGAATCCAGGTCTTCCTGACTCCAGATTTAGCACTCTTGTCAGCTATACTCAGCTCCTTCCATGGTAACAGCACCTGCAGTCTTTATTTGATGGGGATGATGTGAGACTCAAATGAAATAGTTTATGAAAAGTGCTTTACAAATCTTGTTATTCTTATTATGTTTTACTTTCTCCTCACTTTCTTTTTCCTTCCCCTTTCCCCACAGCCACCACCATCACTGAGATCTGCCTATGGCATCCAGTGGTCCCCAGGAGCCTTGCTGAATCCTATTCAACAAGTATTCACTTAGTATATGTATATGTATGTATATATGGGTTATATATATATATATGCATGGGGGGGCTTGACCAAATACTTATTATAGTTTATAATTGATTTTTGAAAGCTTAAGCTACAAATTTAATCTGGAAAAGTCCCTTCCTTTATTCAGAAAGGAACCCTGTTAACTAGGACAGATACTAACTTTGGTGCCTAAGAAAAAAAAATGAGACCAGGCTTTCATTTGGCATCCCTCAATTTTCAGTTGGCAGAGAATGGGGTGGGGAGTGAGGATGGCAAGGAAAGAGAAGGCAAATTTTTGTTCATTAAAAAAATTAAGTTTAATTTTTAAGAGGAAAAAAAACACCAAGTATTCACATCAAAATCAAAGGCTATAAAATGATGACCACACTTAACCCAAAAGAAGAGGTAAAAGTCATCTCCCCAACCCTTGCCACTTCTTTGCACAAGTGGGGGACTATGGGTGCAGAATACTAAATTTAATGTCACATTTTTTTCAATATATTTTTGCAAAATTGGTTTTTTTCTCTCCTTTGTTATAAGGGATGGCTCTCTAGGAAAGAGTGGGAAGATTGATAAATTGTAAAACAAAATAAGTAATGTGAAAACAAAAATAGCAATAAAATTTTCTTTTCTTAAAACACAAATCTTTACTGAGCATCTCTTACATACACAGCACCATGCTGGGTCTGTAGGGAACCTAAGACAGATGTAAAAAACATTTTCACACAAATACACACACACACAAAGTTAATTGAACAAAAATCTACTAACCCCTAATACTAAGAAGTGATTGAGGAGCAGGGATGCCAAAGAACTAGCAATAACATGAGTAACTGGAATTTTCTAAAGTTTCTAAGCTCATATAAAGAATTCTCACCACCCCATTCAGTTTCCTTTTACGCATTATCTTCCCCTATTAGAATGTAAGATTCATGAGGGCACCAACTTTCTTTTTCTATTTATATTTCCACTGCTTATTAGGCACATATAAAATACTTAGTAAATTCCTGTTGACTTGATGTACTTGGAGAATAAGTCAATGAGAAACTTAATCAATAAGTATTTATTTAGTTGTGTGACCCTGGGCAAGTCACTTAACCTTGATTATCTAACCCTTGCCAATTTTCCTTCTTAGAACTGGCACTATCATAGAAGGTAAGGGTTTTGGTTTTTGGTTTTTGGGTTTTTTTTACAGCATTCACTAAAGGCCTTCTCTGCACAATTCAAGTTTTTGTTTATTTTGTTTTTAGTCATGTCTATCAATGACTGGAGGTTTTATTTTTGTTTTATTCTTCAGAGCCTGGAAGAGAAGTCCCTGGGAGCCACCTGGGCAGGGAGAGGAACTGCTTAAAGCCTCACCTTCTTTGTGTAACATGTCAATCGCTGTCACTCCAGGATACAGGCTTCCATTTTCATCTCTGACGGGAACAATGAAGCAATGGGGGCCTAAAGAGGTCAGAGAAATGGGGAGATTCCTGAAATGTAGGTTTCCAAAGGGAAAAAAAAATGAAGCCACATCCATAAATGGAGACTTCAGGATGAATTACAGAATTATTAACAGGTTCCTAAGTTCACACAGCCATATAACTCTGAACTGTAGGAAGGTCAAAATAATAGTCTGTAACAGAGGTTCTTAAGCTGGGGTTCATGGATCTGTAGATAGATTTTAGGGAACCATAAACTTAAAAAAACACTTCATAACTACTTCAATTATCATTGTTCTTAGTAATCACATGTATTTTATTTTATGCTTAAAATTATATTATTTATTTGTGCTTTAAAAAATAGTATTCTGAGACTTTTACCAAACTGGCAAAAGTTAAAAAACCCTAGCCTGCAATCTCAAAAGCAAATAAACTTAACCCCCATTGCCTAGCCCTTACTGCTATTCTGCCTTAGAACCAATACCCAGTATTGATTCTAAGACTGAAGGTAAGGGTTTTTTTAAAAAGCAAATGAATATATGTGACTCTAAAACATAAGAATAAGTTATACTGCTTCTCCCCTCTTCTAAGGCAAATGATAAAGCAATTATATGGCACTTTAAAGTTTGCAAAGCACACTAAAAAGATCTCATTTCATCTTCACAGCCACCCTGGAAGGTATCATTATCCCCATTTTTCAGATGAGGAAACTAAGCCAAGCCAAGGTAAAAATGACTTCTCCAAGGTCACATGGCTACTAAGTGTTTAAGGTCAAATTTTAACTCAAGTCCTTCTGACCTGAGATACTGAGTTCTATCCCCCACACCACCAAACTGCCTAGAAAGAAGAGTAGATAAAGATTTCGAAGCATTTGTGTAAGGCTGATTAATGCCTTGCTAGACATATACTAAAACTTCAACCATTATGATATTGTTATTTCAGCAAGGAAGTATATGGCAGTGTGGAAAAACATGGAATTTGGAATTAGTGGGGCAGATTTTCAGTCCTTAGCCATGTTACTACCTCTTGTTCTTGAACAAATCTCATCTTCTCAACCTGATTGCTCAAATATAAAGATGGAAGAATAAAACTCTTACTATGTGCCCAGAGCTTAGTTCAGTGCCAGCACATAGTAGGTACTTAATAAATGTTTCCTGACTGCTTATTGATGTTACAGGATAGACTTTATCATGGGGTTCAAATGAATTAATGTCTATGAAAAGCACTGTCATCACGAAGCATTATACAGGGTGTCCTGAAAGTCTTTATATTAAAGCACATTCACAGCTTTCATCCTTAACATTTAAACTAGCCTTTGGGGAGACCCCAGATAAATGTAAACTGCTCTCTGGAGCTGGGGAGCAACACAAACCTTGAGATCTTCCATTTATGATGAGCTGTGCAAAGACGGCAGCATAATGCCCTTCCATTGCATTCCCAATGTACATCTTCTCCGCATTTTCACAAGGAGTGTCAATGATAAATTCCTACCAGAAACATAAGACAACAGAGTCATTGTTCTCTTTATCCATTTCAACTCAAGCAAGCACACACAGAAAAAGCGCCTCCTGCTGTAATGGCCTCCAAGGCCAAAGCTGGAACAGCTGGAGCTTAGCATCTAAGGGGGGAAAGGACAAGTGCGCCACTGACCAGGCTCCAAGGGAGGGCAACATCCATACAAGGGAGGAGAAAGTGAAACCCTGTGAGCTAAGAAGGAGAGAAAGACTACTTTCACCAGCTGGACAGGCATGGAAGCCTCCTTCCAGGAGGAAATTTTCTGAAGCAAACCTTGAAGTGAATAAATGAAAAACTTTAACCGAGTTGGGGTGGAGGGGTCTATTCTTGCAAGTGGGATCCATATAAGCAAAGGGCTAGAGTTCAGAGCAGGAATAAGGAAGAGAGCGTAGTTTTATTTGGCTTGAAGGTAGACAAAAACAGAGGGATGGGGGGCCAATAAGTGGCTCAGTAGATAGAGGGCCAGGTCTGGAATCAGGAGGATTTGGGTTTAAATCTAGTCTCCGATATTTCCTGGTTCTATGACCCTGGGCAAGTCACTTAACCCCAGTTACCTGGCCTACCTCTCATCTACATTGGAACCAATACTTGGAACCAACTCTAACATAGAGGGCAAGGGTTTACTTTTTTTTTTTAATAAGGGGCACCTAAGTGATTCAGTGGATAGAGAGCCATGTCTAGAGATGGGAGATCCTGGGTTCAAATGTGAGCTCAGATACTTCCTAACTCTGCAACCCTGAACAAGTCAGTTACTTAACCTCCATTGTATAACCCTTACCACTTTTCTGCCAGTACTTAAATAGTATTGATTATAAGACAGAAAAATAAGAGTTTTAATAAATAATAATAATAATGATTATATATGTATTTATATATATATATGTGTGTGTATATATATATATATATATATATATATATAATAGCAGTATCAACCCCCCCCAGTCTACAGGCAGCACTGTAGCCCCCAAAACCAGAGCTAAATTGAGAAGTAACTGAGAAATAATTAACAAATAAATAAGGGTTTTAACAAATGATAATAATGATTTAATATAGATATAAAATAGAGGTATCAACCCCTCAGTCTATAGGCAGCACTGTAGCCCCCAAAACCAGTTCTAAATTAAGAAGTAACTGAGAAATAATCAATAAACATAATAAAACATAGATAATATTAATATGTGGCTTTCTAAGCCATCTGACACCAGTAGACAACAAGAAGGGGAAGAATAGAATCAGATAAGGTAGGAATGAGATTTTGGAAAGCCCTGAATGAGAATTGGATTTTATATCACATAATGGGGAACTACTAAAAAATTTTGAGTCAAGGAGTAACATGATCATAGATGACTAAGACAGTGATTTGAAGAATAGATTGAAGAGATCATAGGATCAAAGATTTAGAGTTGAAAGAAATCTTAGAGGCCATCAAGTCCAATCTCCCCATTTTTTAAGAGGGGAGTCTGAGGGACAGAAAAGTTAAGTAACTGCTGAGCCATACAACTTGTATCTGAGCTGGGATTTGAACCCAAGTCTTATTGACTACAAGTCCAACATCTCATCCACTATGCAACGCTGCCTCCCTGAGCAAACCAGAGGAAGGAATACCAATTAGAAGGTTCTTTACAGTGTCCTGATCAAAAACTGTGTCTCTGTATCAGGTGCCTTCCTGCCTTAAGAGTCAATCATACAATGATTAAGATCCACAATTAAAATTAAGATTAAGATTAAGATCCACAATTATATTTTAGGACTAATTCCTGTGACTTTCAGAGTCAATATTAGCTCAGTGATCATTTCAGTTCTCCAACTGGCAATGTGAGACAGTGGGAAAAAAGTACTTATTAAGAATGTAGGGGAGGAGTGGCTGAGTGACTCAGATTGAGAGCCAGGTCCAGAGATGCCTCAAACACTTCCTACCTGTGTGACCCTGGGCAAATCACTTAACCCCCATTGCCCAGCCCTTGCTGCTCCTCTGCCTTATAACCAATACCCAGTATTTATTCTAAGCTGGAAGGTAAAGGTTTAAAAAAAAAAAAAGAATCTGAAAACCTAGATTCAAATCCTATCTCTGCTACTCCCAGTGAATGACCCTGTGAAAGTCATTTAACTTTCTGAGCCTCAATTTCCTCATCTATTAAATTAAAAAGCTAAACTAAATGAACTCTAAGTTTCCTTTGAGTTCTAAAGCTCTGCTCCTCTGATACATTTGTATCCTGAAAAGGACTGGAGGCAATTTTTTTTTTATCTTAATAGAGAACAATCTGAAAAATTCAACCTAATTAAGCATTTCAAACACAGTTTTCATGAGCTTGCTTGAGCATGAGCTTAAAGTTAGTAAGAGGCAACCAGATATTGGTGGACAAGAGATAGGTCTAGAGAGAGAGATCCTGGGCTTAAATGGGACCTTAGGACATCTCCTAGCTGTGTGACCTTGGGCAAGTCACTTAATTCCAATTGCCTAGTCCTTACTGCTCATCTGCCTTAGAATGGATACTTACTATCCATTCTCAGATGGAAGGTAATGGTTTAAAAAAATAATTTAAAAGTCACTAATAAGCATCAAAGTGCTCCCATATCTTCTTTTTCTATCATTTTCTCAGAATGATGACAACTGGGGTCAGAACTAGCCTGAGGACTAAGCTAATGCTTTGCAGCTCAGATGAGCTTAGCTATAAAGCTGAAATCAGATTGTGTTGGGAATGACCAAATTCTGTTCCTCATTCCACAATTTCTCACCAACACAAGTAGATTTAAAAAACATAATAATACCCTCTTCTGCCTTAAAACCAATACACAGGATTGGTTCTAAGACAGAAGGTAAGGTTTTAAAATAATAATAATTATTATATATATGGCCACAAGATCTCTAAAAGTCTTACTGTACACGTCATCTCTTCTTTTTACAAACTCCCTACATCCAGAAAAATCAAGGAAGAGGAGACTCCCCAATGACTAGGGACACTTTAATTAGTAGCTACTGAGTCTACTTGGAGAGACATTTATACACTGATCTGTTCTCCCACCATGTACAGTCCCTTCCCTGCCCATTTTCTGTTCTCTACTGTCTCCTGCCTGACCTCGCTCCCCTCCTATGGGTCATACCTCCCTGCTCTGTGACTGGGGTCCCTATAATTTGAGACATTCAGCCTTTTAATCATGGACCAACACTGTCTAAAACTATGTAAGCCTGACTCTTGGCTAGATGAAGAATAAAGCTACTAGACAACATTACTCACTTCCCACACTGCCTAAAACCTTGGAGCTTGCAATTTCCATCTTTATAAAAAGAGACTTTATTTGTTCTTGGATGAATGTTTCACAACCTGTTTCAGTTTTCTTGACCAATTAAAATAACAATAAATGGTTCAGAAGAGAAAAAAAAAAGCTTAGGACATGCAAGCCTCTAAGTAGAAACACTTGTAAAAGAAACTCATTCAATTCTGGATAAAAATCATGAATGGACTTCTACTAAGTTTTTCTCTCTAAAGCTGCCTTCTTCTCTTCCTCCTAAAAATTATATTTCAGATATTTATCTAAATGAATATGTATCATCCCCTAAACCCACAGAATTGGCATCCGTCTCATCTTTGTTTTTGCCATTGTATTCCCAGGATCCTGCTTGTAGTAAGGGCTCAGGAAATGTGGGTCAAACTGGCTTTGAATTAATTCAGGGCAGGCTACAAGGAACCTTGTTGGGTCCCAATCAATCCACAAATAATTGTCAGATGCCTTCCATGTACCAGGCATATATGTACAAGGCACTGGGGATACAAGTAAAAAAGAAAGGAAAAATCTCTACTTAAAAGAATGTAAACTTCTAATTGGGGAGGCAACAAGTATATGTAAAAATGTATGAAGAAATATAAAGTGAAGGAATAGAAAGGAGCTAAAGGCAAGGCAGTTTGGGAAAGAGGAAACCAGTAGTTGGAAGGTCAGTAAAAGCTTCAGGGAGAAGGTAGTGCTTGAGGTGCATATTGAAGGAAGACAGGGTGGTGGAAAGAGAGAAGAGAGTAAATTCCAAGCATGAGGGTTGAGCAATTCAAAGACACAACATGGGAGAGGAACAATGAGAAACATCCAAAAAAGCTGGACAAATAGATTGGGGTCAAGTTGAACAGGGCTTTAAACACTAATGAGAATTTCCTTTAAAAAAAAAATAAACCCTTACCTTCCATTTTAGAATCAAGATAAGTAATAGTTATCTATTATATATATATATATATATATACACATATAGATATAGATATATATAATCTAAGGCAAAAGAGTGATAAGGGTTAGGCAATGGGAGTTAAGTGATTTGCCCAGGGTCACACATTTGAACCCAGGACTTCCTGTCTTCAAGTCTGGCTGTCTATCCACTGAGCCACCTAGCTGGCCTCATGAGAAGAATTTCTGTTTTCTCCTAGAGATAGTAGGGGGCCACTTGCGTTGGTTGTATAGGTGAGTCCCAGAGTCAGAACTAAAGCTAATGAAAATTAACAAGGTACTTAGTGACCAGCTAAAATATGGCACTGACTTTGGACCCTCTTCAAGATCTCGTTGCCTCCTTTTCACACTCCTCTGACACCAGGATAAGATCAGATCATCAGGAATAAGTGCTCTCCTCCTTTATCCCCTTCCTCTTTGCATCCGGCCATGGTTCAGTCATCCTGGTGACTCCTGCAGGGTGAGCTAACTGGACCTTGTATCTGGAAGGAAATGGCTCAAGACAAGGCAGGCCATTTGGGCTGGGGCAGGGAGTCGGGGGAAAGCTGACAGGCTCCTAAGTGTGGTGAGCTAATCCCTTCCAATTTAACTGAGATTGACTATATTGAAGATCTGGCTGAACTAGACCAACATGCTATTGATCACACCAAGATTATCTCAGATTTCAGATTCTAAAAGTATATAGACTACACTTTCCCTCCAGCCAAGAAACACAGTCCTGGGGCCTAAGAAAACATTCACTGACACATGTTTGCACAGGGAAACTTTTAACATATGCAAGACCTTTTTAGAACCAGAAACGGACAAGCTGAATCTTTTTTTTTCAAAGAACTCTCCAGAGGAGGACATTGTTTTATCAAGTCAACAAGTACTTCTCAACTAGAGCTGTGACTTTAAGCCGGGTACAGTTTTATCCTAAAAATCCATTTTTAAAAAATAGTCCCCGTGGAATATTCCTTTCTAATGGAAATAAGAACAACACTACCACCAAAAGCCCTGACTTGACAGTGCAGACCCAGTGCGGTGTGGGAGAAAACTCCTAAACATCCGATATACCCTGGGAAAGAAGGCTCGAGACTTCTGGCCCAGCCGTAGCTTTGGAAAGTCTTTGGAAAGGCCAAAATGCAAGCATTATGGTCGTATCTAAATAATGTATACCATGTGTGCCTGCTCTTATTATTAATTATTTGTAGTAAGCCAACAAAATGGTCGATTCTGTACCAGACCCCCAAAAAAGACAGCCTTGGCCAAAGGCTTTATAGATTTGCTTACCTTCTCTGCCCAATCTCCAGTTTTAGCTTTTCAAATAAAACTTTCTTCCCTGCGGATCACCTCCACCCCACCCCCAGCTCCCAATGTGAGTAAATAAATAAATTAATAAAATAAACCTAAAGGAACCAGTAACCAGAGCATGTAAAAGACTTCAATAGGGCTCAAGGGAAAGAAGGCTCATTTGATATGATATGCTCCAACGTTTTAAAAGGAAAATGAAGAGGAAAACACAAAAACCAGTGAAGGGAAAAATTCATTGCCTGTAATGTCAGTTCTCAAGGGCTCGTGTTGATGATGGATTTGTACTCTGTCTGGCTCCCATGGGGAGTGGATGGGGAGTTCACCGGGACCTCATCAGTATTAATATTCTGAGTGCTAAACTCCCTTATCAGAAAGTGCCATCTGCTAATGCAAACCAGGTAGCAGGATCGGTTCTGCTATTTGGGGATCATGGGACCCAAGTATGGAAAAGAGGGGGAAACAGCCGTGAGGAAGATTCTAATTTTTAAAAAGCATCCAATAAAGTGCTTTTTTTGAAGTAAAGAAATCACATGCGATGATTATAATAATGCAAATGAAAAACATTATAAAGGCAGCTAAACTCAAATTATAGGCAATGGCCAATATTGGTTGTAGGAAACACATCGTTTAACTCTTCCCTCTCCTTGGCAAACAAGTGAAGGACTATGGCTGCAAAATGTCACATATACCTTCAGATGCCGCTACTAGGCTGGTATGGTTTTGCTTAACTATTTTTTCTGCATGTCAGTGGCAGAGGGGAAAGTCATTGGGAAATGTCAATATAAAGAGAAAAAAGGATCCAAAAAAACATTTTCAAGAAAATAAAGTCCATGTTACATTCCTAAAAAATTAAAGGAAGTCAAGTCTAAGGGTACTGTAAGGGAAGGAAGATAGTATGCTGCCCCCCAATCATATTAGAGCTGGGGAGTGCAGTGCTATGCCTAGAAAAGGACTGTGTTCAAATCTCATCTCAAACACTTAATAGCTATGGGGCCTTGGGCAAGTCACTTAACCTCTCTACCTACCTTACTTTCTCAGCTCTAAAATGAGAATAATAACAGCACCTGCTCCTCAGGGTCATTATGAAGATCAAATAAGATAATCTTTGTAAAGCTCAGAGAATACCTGGGATATTGTAGATGCTTTATAAATACTTGTTCTCTCGCTTTCCCCTTCCATCACAGAAAAGAAAAGCCTATAAGATACCTAAAGGGAAAGAGTTTTGTCTGGTACCCCTTGCTAATGTTTAGTCTTGTAGGTCTTAGGGTGAACTGCAGAGAAATGTTCGACTAAGATACACCCAATGTCTAGATTGTAATTGTTCTGTTTATGATATACCTACCCAGTCATTTCTGGGACAAAATTAACTTAGATATACAAAAGATTTCCATCTATAAAATAAGGGGCTTGGGCAGAAGGCATAGTATGATGGAATTTGAACTGGAAGGGATCTTAGACATCATCTAGTCCAATTTCCACATTTTATAAATGAGAGAAAAGAGACTCTAATCTGAACTCTGTCACTAATGAGCTTGTGACCTTGAACAAGTCATTTCCAATGAAGATTGGACGTTGGTTTCATTGTCTATAAAATGGTGGAGAGGGACAAAGAATGAAAGATGAGATGATCAAAAAATCTCAAAATAGGAAGGGGCCTCAGAAGCCACTCCGTCCAAGTCATATCTCCTTTCTGACATACCCATTAAGTGTTCATTTGTCCTTCATTGGAAGGCTTCTGAAGGAAAACCTACTACCTCCCGAGATAGCACATTCCCAACAGTCCATGCTGAATAAGAGTGGAGATTTGTCCTTAAAGCAACCTCAAATCTGCTTTTCATCAACTACCATCCATTATTCCTTGACTTGCCCTCCAAGGCCAAGCAGAACAAGGATCATTCCTCTTCCATGGGACAACCCTCCAAACACTTGAAGATAGCTACCTTGTCCTCCTTAATTTCCTCTTCTCCAAGCTAAACAGCCCTATTTCCTTTGGCCAATCCTTGATGGTGACCTCTAATGGTCCTCCCAGCTCTGTGATTTTTGCTTCTATGTTTACCTTTGCAGAATAAGACCAGAGAGATTTCTTCTTGACAGCCAAGTTAATTGCTTAGCAACTCAAGGGAGGAGAATCTGGCCAAATACATTATACCACTTACAGTTTCTTTTTTCCCTGAATAGGAACCCCCTCCTGCTAAAGAAGACAGTGAAATGCCTCAGGGAAGGCACCAGTCATTACACATACCAATCACACATCCCAATCTGCATATGCTAGAGTGACAGGTGAACCTGCAGTTAATCTAAAGCCACAGAACACACACACACACACACACACACACACACACACACACACACACCAGGCTTCCTTCTCGGGTCCCTAATCAGACTGATGGGATTTTATGTGATTACAAAACAAAGCTGCAGAATCATTACCTGAGCGGTGAGATCAAAAGTCGCTTCTGTCTGTATGCCCCTCACGTTGCTGCCATGACCCCGCTCGGTCATCGCAAACATCCCTGTGTATTTCTGCTCCTGTGTTTGATGATAAAGAAAATGTATTCATGTTATGGAATCACAGCTTTATATACAGAAGGACCTCAGAAGTCACTGTTTTTATTTTTGCAAATGAGGAAGCTGAGTCACAGAGAGGTTGGGACTTGAACTCAGGACCTCTGGCTCCAAAGCTGATGGTTTTTCCTCTATATCACTAGGCACTGAGAACTTTCCTCCACTTTAGTAGGTTTATAGCATCTGAAAATCCTGTCAAGTTGATTCAGTCATAGGATGCCAGTTTTCTTTCTTTCTTTTTTTTTTTTAAAGTTAATCAGAGGGAAAGTTAATGTAAAAACTTAGTGATAAACTAGAGAGTTAGCATTACTCATTGCACAGAAAGATGCCATTCTCAGGCAGAATTCTGATCCTGATATATTGGGTAAAACTGAACACGTTCCTTACTCTGTCTGTGTTCCAATGTCCTTCTCTACAAACCTAGAAAAGGGCCTGCCTTCCCAGGATTCTTGAGGCTTACCACGTTCAGATTGCTATAGGGCTTCCTGCAAACACCTCAGGACTAGCCTCTCACAATGCAATGCAAGGAAATAGCTGAAGAGTTCTACTGTACCTGGAGTGGCAGGAACCACTTAGCAACATGTCCTGGGCTCCCAAGATTCCTGACAGCCCCAGCAAATAACCAGTAAATTATGCCACACTGTAAAAAAAAAATCAAGAAAATACTGTTAACAATTTTTAACATCCATAAGATATCAATTCAACTTTCTTCAGCAACTTTCCACTGGGCAAAAACAGTATTCCTAGTGCTATTCTGAGTCCTTTGGGAGATAGCAAAAAGGAAGAGATGAGATCTTTGACTTTAAACAAAGACATGCATAAGGTAGGGTAACCAGAGCTTTTCCCAGGGCACCAAACTTAGAAGAAGTTGACACTACTTGTATTCTTTCAGAAAACAGAAATAACTAAATTTAAATTACCCCGTTGGCCAATATACATGTGAATATATACATATATACACATACATATATGTATTATGAAGTTTTTATGTTAATATAATTATCTACTAATAGTTAATTAGCAACTCCCTGCCCAATATGTCCACCAGGTACCTCATGGCATTTTGGGATCTGTAGCTGTGGGGGTTAACCCCTAACCTAAATGAATTTGTTTTTAAAAGTTGATGTGAACGTGCCATAAGAAATGATAAACAGGATGAGTTCAGGAAAAACCTTGAAAGACTTATATGAACTGATGCAAAGTGAAGTGAACAGAACTAGGAGAACAAAGTATTTAGAAATAGAAATACCATATGATGATCAACTATGAAGGACCAAACCATTATCAGCAAAACAAGGTCCCAAGATAATCCCAAGTGACTCATGATAAAAAATGCTGTCCATCTTTGTGGTGGCAAAGAACTGGAAAATGAGGGGATGCCCTCTGAGTGCTGAATGGCTGAACAAATTGTGGTATATGAGGGTGATGGAATACTATTGTGCTCAAAGGGATAATGAACTGGAAGTTCCATGTGAACTGGAATGATCTCCAGAAATTGATGCAGAGTGAAAGGAGCAGAACCAGGAGAACATTATACACAGAGACTGATACATTATGGCACAATCAAATGTAATGGACTTCTCTACTAGCAGCAATGCAATGATCCAGGACAATTCCGAGAGACTTATGAAAAAGAACACTATCCACATCCAGAGGAAGAAATGTGGGAGTAGAAACACAGAAGAAAAACAATTGCTTGATCACATGGGTCAATGGGGATATGATTGGGGTTATAAATCCTAAATGATCACTCTAGTGCAATTATCAATAATTTGGAAATAGGTCTTGACCAATGACACATGTAAAACCCAGTGGACTTGTGCACCGGCTATGGGAGAGGGTTCAGGGAAGGAAAGGAAAAGAACATGATTTTTGTAATCTTAGAAAAATACTCTAAATTAATCAATCAAATAAAATTGAAAAAAAAATTTAATGCTGTCCAAAACCAAAGAAGAAACTGTTGGAGTCTGCCATCTTTTACTTTTTCCCTTCATGAGTTTTTTTATTGTATGAGTGATATGTATCTTCTGTCATGACAAGGGGAGTATGGTAATATGTATTGCATGAAAACACTGGCATTACCAACCTATCACAGACCATTTACTGCCTTGGGTTGGAGGAGAGAGAGAAAAGGAGAGAATCTGAATTGCAAAATATCAGAAAACAAGTCAATTGTTTCAACATATAATTGAAAAAAAAAACAAAAGTAAAAAAAATGATGTGAAGGTATACTTCATGTCTTAGATACTCAATATACCTCTATCTTTAAGAGGTTTGAAATCTCAAAGAAACAAGATTCAGATAAAACTAATAGGAAATACATAATACATAGTGTGTAATTAGAATTTTGTACCCCAGGATTCCATTTCCCAGAATCCCACTTTCATCCTCACATTACATCCTTTGGGAGATAAAGTTTCTGTAACCTTGCCACTAATGCAGTTGGGAAAACTTCTCTTTACTCAGACTTTTACTTTTGTTCTTTTTATTTCTTCTACTTCAAGTGATTATTAATAAATCTTATAAAATATAATACTTGGAGTTATTGGATATTCACGTTAATCTTACAATAGTAATAAATGAGCAAGTGCATTAGTGAATGGGGTGGTTAACAAGGAACAGAGGAGGTCAGAAAAGGGTAAAATTCTTGTGGACCAGAAAAATTGAAGAAGGCTTCCTAGAGTTCCTGGGCTTGTCAAATACAATGTGGAGAAGCTGAGAGGAGGGAAGAGAAGGTCAAACAGACAGTCAGAATGAGGTCCAGGAATGAGAAGAAACACAAGAGGGCAAACCTAGGGAGATCCTAGCTAGGCTAGATAGGGGTGCCTGCTCCTGTTGAGAAAATCATCATGTTTTACAGCTAGTTGGCTTATCAATAACTATTGAAATCAATGTAATATTAAGAACGTTGAGATGTTTCCATTTTCCTGGCAGATTCACCAGTAGAGAGTATACTATGTCTTTTTGTGGTTGTTCAATCATTTCATCTATGTCTGACTTCATGATCCCATTTAGAGTTTTCTTAGCAGAGATACTGGAGTTGTCTGCCATTTCCTTCTCCGGCTCATTTTACATTTGAGGAAACAAAGGTAAAAAGGGTTAAGTGACATGACAATCTTGAACTGACCATCCTGTAGATAGCTTAAACTCAACATGACTAATAAACTGATGATCTTTCCTCCCATACTTTCCCTTCTTCCTAAACTTCCTTATTATTTAGGGTGTTACCATCCTATCAGTCAAATGGTAAGAGCCAGGTAGCTATTCATAAATGTATGCCATTTGTGTTAAGGGAAATAGGATGATCTGCATAATATCCATTCCTGTTCCGAGAGACAAATTTGGCACAAATGCCCACCTGAAGGGCATCATCTCTGCTGGGGAAAATCCAGATCGTCCTCCTTATCTGAGGTGCACCAATGAATGATTGCCAGCAAATGGCAGGCAGTAAGCCCTGGGTGTGACTGGGGATAGAGAAATGGAAAAAGTAAATGCTTAAGAGTGACATAAGCAGAACCAGGAGGACACTGTACAAGTAACAGCAATATTGTGGCATGATCAATTATGGTAAGTGTAGCTACACTCAAAAATATAAAGATCGAGGATAATTCTGAGGGACTTAGGACAAAGAATGCTAGGCACCTCCAGTGAAAGAACTTTGGAGTTGGAACATAGATCAAAGCATAGGATTTTTCACTTTAATTTAATTTATTTGGGGTTTTGGTTTGGGGTTTTGGTTTTATGAGATTATTCTCTTTACAAAAATGAACAATATGGCAATAGGTTTTGCATGATAATACATGGATAACCCAGATCAAATTGCTTGCCAGCTTAGGAGGGGGGAGGAAGAGAGAGAAAGATCCAAAAAAAAAATTTGGATCCTATAACTTCAGAAAACATATGTAGAAATTTGTTATTATATGTAATTGGTAAAATAAAATATATTTACAATAAAAAAGAAATAAATACTTAAGTGAAGAAGATCTTTGAAATGTGTTTTGGAAATCTTTTTACTGTTCTGTCTTCACTTGTCTACAGAAGGGGCCACAGCTGTGGTGGGATTACCTCTGCTCTGGAAGATGGCCTTAGTGACAAGTACAAGTCTGAAGGAGCCTCCATGGGCCATGATGGTCAGTAGGTCAGTCAACAAATAATAATGAAGTGCTTACTTAATTAGGGCCAGCCATTGTGCTTAGGGCTACCAAAAAATGCAAAAATAAAAAACAAAAGAACATGCCCTGCCCTTATGAAGGATACATTCAAATGGGGAAGACAGCATACACATAACTGGACGCATGATACTTTAAATCTTATAAAGTGCATTCTTTAAAGAAATGCTGTGAGGTACACAATACAAAGAACTTTGCCACCAATTTACAAAAGGGGAAACTGAGGCCCAGCAAATCCATCAACAAGAGCTTTATTTTTTTTTATTAAAGGTTTATTATTGAGTGAATAAAATGGCAGAAATGTTTTCAACAGTCAATGGAGCCCATTCCAAAAGTGCAGCTATTAGCTGAGGGTCAATATAGGCCAAGGGATGTGGTAGACAACAGGACAGGGTAGACTTGAGCCACTGAACAAAGCCATAGATGACATCACCTGTGATTCCTTTTTTTAGGGATTAGTGGCACCTGAGCAATATTATGGGGATCCAGTTCCCTGGGACTTCATTTACAGAGTGGTGATATTAATAGGCTCCCTAAGTGAATTCAGGGTTCTTTCAGTCAATATAGCGCTACAAGGAAACTTAGAGATCCTTCTCATTTTGCAATGGAACCAGAGATGTTTGGACTCTTTTCCTCCCTGTGGGAAAGGGAACCTACTGCAATCTTGGAAGTTGGTGGGGTGCAGGGTAGGGAGAGGAGGACGAGTGGCACTAAGATGTCTCATAACCCTGAAGGAGAACAATAATGAGAACATCTAAATGAGAGCTAGAAAACTCAAAGGTCATTAGGAAGAAGAGAAGGAAGCACGTCACACTTCTTTCAACAGTAAAGTGTTTCCAGATTGCCTCAATGTTTTTGGCAGATTTGAAGCCTTCCCTGGGATCTCTCCCAAACTAGATTGGGGATTCAAAATCCTCAGCAAACTAAGCTCCTTTCCTTGGCATCTCTCTCTCCCTTCTCTCCCCATTCCACTGTGAAACAGCCCCCGTGCCAGACTTCAGTTCCTGCCAGGATTTTGCTGCTCGAGTACAACTGTGTTTATCCAAAGCTCTCAGGGACACCCAAAGCCTTTTAGATAAATAAAAGTTTTGATGGAAAAAGTAAAATGTATTCTGACCTGCCAGGATGGAGCTGACTTTGAGGGATTCTAGATCTGACACCACTCTCCTCCAGCTGACAACTGGGCTCACGCAAAGGAATCAAGCAAAGAGAGTGAATGCAATCCAGCTGTTCTGGGACTGTGAGAAAACCTGGGATGCCCTAACAATCACCAAGCAGGCTGCTCACCTCCATGAGCCCTGAAGGCCCTTGCCCAGGAATTCGTACTTATCTCTTCCCCCAAGAGCTGAGGATGGACAATTGTCCCCTGTGGAATGCTCTTTGTGCAGTAAAATATTGGGCTAGATGAACCATGGACTTGGCTCAGTGTGGCAGAGTTTCTTTGTTCCAAGTGAACCCAAGTAGCAATTATTGAATATCTACTATATATCAGGCACTGTGTTGAGCATTGGGGGTACCAAAAAAAGGCAAAAACAGTCTGTGTCCTCAAGAAGCTTATAGTCTTCAGTTTCTACAACTTTTTAGGCTAGCCCATCTCAGGAGCTGATGAGAGGGAAAAATATTCCCTTGTCAATGACTACATAAAAAGACACAAAAGTTTTCTTTAAAATTAGCATTTGGTGGGGGTACCTAGGTAGACAGAGAGTCAGGCCTGGAATCTGGAGGTCCTGGGTTCAAATCCAATCACACTTTCTAGCTGTGTGACCCTGGACAAGTCTCTACTGCCTAGCTCTTATTGCTTTTCTGGTATTGATTCTGGAAGGGAAGGGAAGGGTTACAAAAAAAAAAAATTTTAAGTTAGCATTTGATTTGATTCTGCATTCATCCTTAGAGAGTGTAGAAGGATCATTCAAGCCTTACTTTGGCTTTTTTAAAAACACACCCAAACATCTTGCTAGGATCCTCAGAGAAAAATTCTCAATGGCTCCCACATGCCACACATTTTTCCATGATCCCAATCTAATTTTTCACATCCTAAATGCATAGCGAGAAGGCGTGGGAGGTGGAAATAAGAAGGAAGAGAGCAAGTAAAAGAAGTTGCCATGACAATATCAAATAGATCTAAGGCAAAGGTCCCTAGCTTCTTGGAGGGGAGGGGGGCTTATTTCTTTTTTTTCCCAGGTCCCAGAATTCACAAAATATGCCAGTGACGCATCCCTGAATCTTGTGATAAACTCCCTGAACAGAAAGCAGATGTCACACAAGCTTCATGGATTGACCATTTGGGGATGCCTGGTCTAGATTGAATTAAATTACATTCAACAAAGCATCTACTGTGTGCAGAGAGCTGGAGAAGAGACAAAATTTAGCTGAGGTCCTCATAGAGTATAAAGTACAATCCAGAGAAAAGAAATATCCAGATCACTTCACTATGACCTAATCCATAAGTGCGTAAGCAAGGTACAAAGCACTTCATGAAATGTGACAGGGGAAAAGTCATTGGTGACTTGGGGGTGGAAAGAGGGAATCAGAGGAGGCTTCATGGGAGGAACCATAGAGAGAAAGTCATGGTGGTGTCAACTGGCTCACAATCTGACCAGGTATCTAAGCAGCTACCATCATATCCCATCTGTTTGTTGGAGATCCCTGGTTTAAACAGTTTCTCATAATGTCGACATGTAGAATAGTGATTTGTACTAGACAGATAAGCTCTAAAAGGGCAGGTTTTATTCTCTTCTGTGCCCTATTTTGCATATAGAGGCTGCTCAATGAGTATTTGGGGCAGTTAGGTGGTTAAGTGGATAGAATACTGCATCTCAAATCAGGGAGAAGTGAGTTTTAAATAAAGTCTCAGCATTAACTAGCTGTGTGTCTCTGGAAAGGGGAGCTAAGTGGCACAGTGGACAGAGTCCTTGCCTTGGAATCAGGAAGATTCATCTCCAGGAGTTCAAAGCCAGCCTTAGACACTTACTAGCTGTGTGACCCTGAGCAAGTCACTTAACCCTGTGTGCCTCATTTTTCTCATCTAGAAAATAAGCTGGAAAAGGAAATGGCAAACCACTGAAGAATCTTTTCTAAGAAAAGCTCAAATGGGATCATGAAGAGTAGAACACAACTGAAAAATAGTAGAACCGACCCTGGAAAAATCACTTAATCCCTGTTTCCCTCAGTTTTCTCATCTGTAAAGAGAGACTACCAAAAGCATCTACTTCCCAGGGTTCTTGTAAGGATCAAACAAGAGATAATCATTGTAAAGTGCTCAGCACTATGCCTGGCAGATAGTAAACACTATATAATGTTTAGGTATTATTATTATTATTATTATTATTATTATTATTAGAATGAATTGTTGATTGAATACAAAGGATTTGTGGTGTCCTTAAGAGAGTAAGAGCTCCCTTCACCCACACAACTTATAATCAACCTAAATAATATCTTAAGGAGTTACCTGAGACAAATAAATGTTAAATGGCTTGTCCAGAATCCTTCACCTAGTAAATGTCAGAGATAGGACTTGAACCTATATCTTCCTGACTTCAAGTACAGCATTTCCTCTCATAGGTCACATTGCCTATCATATGAATGACAGAAATAAACTAAACTTTGAGGGACTGGCAACAACTGTGTTCATAATGATTGAAAATCAGTTCTAACAAGTTCATTGTTCTTTAAGGGGCTTCCATTTTCTAATTTCTCTCTGTTTAGAAAGTAGGAGGAGGGCAACTGGGTAGCTTAGTGGATTGAGAGCCAGGCCTAGGGATGGGATGTCCCAAGTTCAAATCCAGCCTCAGACACTTCCCAGCTCCGTGACCCTGGGCAAGTCACTTAACCCCCATTGCCTAGCCCTTACCACTCTTCTGCCTTGGAACCAATACACAACATTGATTCCAAGATGGAAGGTAAGGATTAAAAAAAAAAAAGGTAGGAATTCCCATTAGAGACCCATCATCTCTTACCTTTACTCCTGTTGCCATGTCTGCAATAGAAAGGACTTCTCCAATGACAAGACTTCTCCTGACAAAATTCTTCTTTTTCTCTGCCTGAAACAAGCCATATCTCATGTTAAGTTTTCATTATGTTCTGAGCCCTGGTGGCCAACAACTCCCACCCTGGCCCCTGACTTCATCTGGCAATTCAACAACTAAGCTCAGTCCCTTTTGATGTCTCTTCCTTGATTGTGGTCTGATCCCACGCACTTATATCTAGCCCATCCTTTCTGAAGACAGTTTTAGAAACATGGTAGGTGTTTGAGTCATACTAATCACATATTTAGAAATTCCCATCCTCCTGCAACCTAGAAGATTGGAGAATGCTTGGAAAATACTCCAATCAGAGAATCAAATGCAAATTATTTTTAGGAAGCTCTTGTTCCCAGGGCTTTAATTATTTCATACCAGTGAAGTCCTGGATCATCTTAGGCAGAATTTGAACCTGGATCCTCTGGCATCAGATCCAATATTCTTTTCACTACACCATGTTGCTCCCCTTGAAATGCCTTGCCTACATAATCTTATTTGTACCTCTGAGGTACATATGTTCTAAAATATTTATAGAGGATCTTTTTTGTTATTGATTCTGCCTTTAATAGCATCTCTTTTTAAAATATTTTTTCCTTAATTATATGAAAAAACAATTTTTAACCTTCATTTTTTTAAGTTTCAGCCAAATTCTCACCCCTGCCTCCCTCCCCCCCCCAGAAGGCAAACTTTCTTTGTGGTGACAAAGAACTGGAAATTGAGGGGGAACCCATCTATTGAGAATAACTAAACAAGTTGGGGCATAGGATCATGATGGAATACTACTGCACCATAAGAAATGACAAGCTGGTTAATTTTTTTTAAATATGGGAAAAATATGGAAATTATGAAAAGCAAAAGGAGTAGAACCAAGAAGGCATATACAGCAATACAAATATTGTGTAAAGAATGACTTATATATGCCCAACTCCAAAGAAGGAACTGATAAATAAAAACAAGCAAGATGCAGTTTTCTATATACATATATCTTTTTGTCAAATGATGTCTTCTCTAGTGCAGAGAGGAGAGGGAATGAGGAAGAGGCCTGAGAATTTCAACACAATATACAAATGAATAAATGAATTTTAAAATAAATAAAACCCTTTTTAAAAAAGGACATATTAGCAGATTTGATTATCCCCATTTTCCCAAAGAGGAAATTAAGGTTCAGAGAAAGTAGCCGACTTGTTCATGGTTACATTGCCTAGTAAGTGCCCAAGGTAGGGTTCAAAGCTAGGTTTATCCTGACTTTAAGTCTCTCGTGCTTCCCATTATATCATCTTACAAGAACATCCCCTGACCAGCATGCTAGTCCACGGGATGACAAAGAATGAAATATGCCTAAAACACAACAACCTCTAAAAATCTTTCTGAATGGACGCTAATATGGGGCATTTCAAAGCTGTTGACCTATCTACTCTATGGGAAGTCCAATTACTGAGATGATGGACTTTATTTTAGTTTTGACATTTTCTTCGGTTTCTCTGCCTAGGTTTTGTGTATTCCCACCACCACCACTTTCATAGAATTTTGGGATGTTTCTCTCCCAGTTAATTCTACTTATTGCTGCCTGAGTTATATTTAAAAACAGAATGTCAGGATCCTATTGGTCAGGATCCGCGAATCTGACATTGGAGGCTCTAATCACTTCTATATGGAATCATTTCCTACAATGTCATATTCATTGTTCATCCCCTTTGGGAGGCAGCACAGTACAATGGGAAAATCATATTATGATTCAGGAATCCCATCTCTGACACAGACTGCCTTTGTGACTTTGAGCAAGTCACTGAATCTCTTTGAACCTCAATTTCCTCATTTGTGAAATGAAGTGATGAACTAGATGAACCCCAAGATTCTACTCCTTCCCCAAGCCTATCATCCCTTGACTAACTGACAATTGTTTTAAAAAAAATCATTGTTGCAATAATTTTCCAGTCATGTCTGACTCTTTATGGCCCCATTTGGAGGTTTCTTGGCAAAAATACTAGAGTAGTTTGCCATTTCCTTCTCCAGCTCATTTTACAGATAAGGAAACTGAGGCATGGTTAAATGACTTGTCCAGGATCACATGGTTCATAAATTTCTGAGGCCAGATTTTAACTTAGATCTCCCTGACTCTACACCCAACATTCTATCTACCATGATATCTAGAGGCCAACATCATGTATGTGAAACACCATATGCATGTGATACCACATTACTATGGTTACTATATAGTGGTAGCATGATCATTATGATGATGTAATCCAAGGCTGACAAAAGACCACATTTTCCAAATATTTCACCAGCTGCTGTGCATAGCTTGCATTTGTCAGACAACAAAGTTTTTATTTTTCCTTTATTACATACTTTTTTTTAACCCTTACCTTTTGTTTTAGAATTGATTCTGCTTATTGGTTCCAAGGCAGAAGAGCAATAAGGGGGTTAAGTGATTTGCCCAGAGTCACACAGGTAGGAATTGTCTGAGACCACATTTGAACCCAAGACCTCCCCAGGCCCAGCTCTCAATCCACTGAGCCACATAGCTGTTCCCAATTACATATCTTTTTATAGCAAATGCTTCCTATCATGGGGCACTATGATGAAACCTTCCTTTTTTTTAAGCAACAAGCACAGATTCAAATTTAAACAGTATTAAGCTGATATATTTATATTTGAAGCTGTTTGTGCCTTTTCCTGTCATTTCTAGTCTTCATTTCTAGTCTCACACTACTATTTCTCTAGCTTTGGTGCAGACTGTGTTTCTTGGAATCAAATCCTTTGTATGAAATAATCTTCCGATTTTATAATCTGGGAGCAACAGAAATGGCCAAAGGGATTTCCTTCTACAAAGAGATCCTTTCCATTATAAGCTCACAGACACAGAACTTGAAGGACCTTAGAGGGCACCTAGTCCTACTCCTTCCTTTTATATATGAGGAAAGTGGGGCCCAGGGAGGTGACATGATTTGCCCAGTCATATAGGTGGTAAGTACCATCAGTAGGATTTGAACCCAAATCCTCTGATAACAAAACTAAGTTGTTGTTGTTTTTCCCCCCAGTTCCAGGGATGCCTACAAATTTTGGCTATTCATGCTCCATTATCAACATAATAATCCATTCTAGGTATGGACAGGGCCATTTTACACTGTCAAATGAACACATGAATACTGCTACCTGTGTTTCTTGGTGAAAAAATAAAAGCTCATAGAGAGAGCTCACTATGTACCACATAGTGTGGTGAGGGCTTTACAAATATGATCTCATTTGAACCTTAAAACAACTCTGTGGTGCCACTATGATTCCCATTTTACATATGGGAAAACTGAGGCAAATAAATATTGACTTTCCCAGGGTGATACAACTAGTAAGTTTCTGAGGCTGGGCTTGAACCCTACAGAAGTTTGGCTATTAATGCTCCATTATTGACAAAATAATTCCTTCTAGGCATGGAGAGCACCATTTTACATGGTCAAATGAAGATATGAGTACTACAATCTGTATGGCTTGATGAAATAATCTGGTATAGTCTCTGACTCCAAGTATAGCACTCTCTCCATTGTGTCACCTAACTGGCAATTCTGCCTGCCTGGAGTCTTTTCTCCAGTTAGAGGAAGCCTACATATGTATATTTTACACTGATTTATTTGATTCATATCAGTAATACATCTCTCCATTGCAGAAATTTTTTTATTCCAAAGATCTGTGAAAATTCTCATGATGTGGAACACCTAAGTGACATGGGATGATTGGCATTTTCCACTACAGATTTCATTGACGCCATCATCACTAACACTCTTAGTCACTTTTAATAATAAGCTCTGCTGTAGAGGATTTTTTTAAAAAGTTCAAATCATCCACAAAGACTAAACACCTGATGAAATGATGCTTGCACTCATTTTTTACTAAAGCTATATCAGTGCTATTTATGTCTCTTTTTGGAAGATTTAGTCCCATACGAAACTAGAGGAGACTATTTGACTGTCACTAGAGTCTCCATTTTATATGATCTTTCATTGATGGTCTCTTTAATATGGAAATCATCTCCAGTGATGAAAAATGCGACTCACTCATGCCTTCTTGTCCTATCAACTGCCCTTGTTCACATCCTCCCACAAGTTCGAAAACTAACATTGGACCGACCACCTTCTAGATCACTTCATATTACATGGGTACCAAAGGAGCAGGGGAGCTGTCCGCTAGCTATCCATGGCTCTCACCACTTGACTGGTCCCTCTTATTTTTCTGATTACACATGCTTCTCAAATGAAATTTTTATTGTAATATGTTACAGTCTGTTTGGTCCACCACATAATTCTTCCACTTTGGCTGACCCACCACTTTTTTCTTTGGGGACTATGATATTCCATGATTCACATCACGGGACAGTAGAAGTAATAAAGACTTTGGAGTCATTGGACACTAATGCAAATCCTACCTCAGAGATTTACTAGCTGTTTGACCCTGAGCAAGACCCTAAATTATCTCAGCTTTAGCTTCTTCATCTGTAAAATGGGAACAATAATAATAGCACCTACCTCCCAGAGTTATTCTAAAGATCTAATTAGATAATCTATGTAAAACATTTTGGAAAATTTAAAGTGCTACATAAATAATAGCTATCATATGTCACTCAAGAAATACTGGGCAGGGCAGTTGGGTGGCTCAGTGGATTGAGAGTCAGGTCTAGAGACAGGAAGTCCTAAGTTCAAATCTTGCCTCAGACACTTCCTAGCTGTGTGATCCTGATAAAGTCTCTTAACTTTCATTGCCTAGCCCTCACTGCTCTTCTGCATTGGAACCAATACACAGTGTTGATTCTGAGATGGAAGGTAAGGGTTAAAAAAAAAAGAAATATTGATGTCAAAAAGTGAACCATTATTTCAGGGAAGAAGAGTGATAACTCTAGAAGAACTGTTCAGTTTCCTAAAGGCAACATAGTCTATTTCTCTCTTCTCATTTAGTTTTGGGCTCAGATACCATGCATTTGCAATGGCTTAGCCAAGATATCTGTACAGATGGATGAGTTCTATTGGTTATTCATCCAACCACATAATATAGTCTGGCTAGGCTAGGGTATTCATCAGCCTTTTGGTTTTTCCTGTGTTGAAAACCCCATCAATTCAAGAGACAATCTCTTGGTTTTTGCCAGAATTTTTTCCTGTTGAAGTGGCAAGATTCTGATTGTTGACCATAGTCACCAAATAACAGCTGATGGGTTCATTTTCTAAATTTTGAAGATTTAAATTAGATCTTTATAGTGTATTCCTTAATACTAATATTATAGCAATCTGAGATTATGCTTAGAGAGTTATAAAACCTGATACCTAACATTTATATAGCACTTATTATGCACTAGGCTAAGTATTTTACAATTATTTGATTGTCATAACAACCCTAGTAGGTAGATGATACTAAATCTATTTTACAGATGAGGAAACCAGGCAGATATTGGCTAAGTAACCTGCCCAAAGTTATACAATTAATAAGAGTCTGAGGCTGGATTTGAACTCAGAATTTCATGACTCCAGACCCAGCGCTCAAGTCACTGATCCACCTAACAGCAAGAACAAAAAACAACACTAATGGCTCCTGATTTGCAGAAGTAGGGTATATACCTCAAATGACCTTTCCAGGAAGCTAAAGGTCTCATCTAATCTTCCTCCATACCAACCTCATGTATCTATGAGATCACCCCCCAGGATTAAGGGTATAGCCTATGATCATGAAATAGTATGACCAGTAACAACAACCAATATTCATTTTTTGAGAGAGCTTTAAAGTCTGCAAATCCCTTTATGTTTTCTCTCTCATTTTTCTAGCCAACAGCTAGCTATCTTCAAGGTAGGTTATTATTCCATTTTATAGATGCAGAAATTGAGATGTGGAGAGATTAAGAATTCTCCCCAGGATTACACAACTAGTAAAATTTGGGGTTTGGAATCCAGGACCTTTCTGCTTCCAGGTCCAACACTCTGTCTACTACACCACACTGCCTTGTAGAGGGGATGAGCCCCAGGTTGCTAAGCAAAGGTTTCTTAACCCAAAGCCATAAACCAGGTGACCATTTGAATGAAAGGTCTGTGGCAAGGCAGAGAGAGAGAGAGAGAGAGAGAGAGAGAGAGAGAGAGAGAGAGAGAGAGAGAGAGAGAGAGAGAGCCTGTCTTAGAATCAGGAATATTTGAGCTCAAGTCTTACCTTGTACCTAGCTATACCCTATCTATATTAACCAAGTGACCATGAGCCAGATACTAAGACTCCCCATCTATCTAAGACTACCCAGAGAGGTCAAACTCTATCAGTGAAGGGAGTTTCCATGCTAAGATTTCCTTGCAATGATGCAGTCATCAATTCGGGAAAATAAAGAGAGACTGATTCATAAGCCTTTTTGCTAACACATGCAGCTAAAACCAATGGGTTATTGTTTTCATTATCTATTTACCACTGACCCTCTAATGATCTGGGGCACCTAGGTGGTGCAATGGATAGAGTGCTGGACCTAGAGTCGCAAAGACTCATCTTCATGAGTTCAGATCTGGTCTCTGACACTGAGTGACCCTGGGCAAGTCAATTAATCCTGTTTGCCTCAGTTTCCTCTTCTGTAAAATGAGCTGGAGAGGGAAATGGAAAAACATTTGGGTATCTTTGCCAAGAAAACCCTATATGGGGTCACACACAGTAGGATGTAACTGAATGTTACATCATTACATCAAATGAATCAATAATAATCTGATCTATAATAGCAATACAAATAGTCTATCACAGATTTAGAGTTGGAAGAACTCTCAGGAGTCAACTAATCCAAATGACCCCCATTTTATAGGTAGGGAAACTTGAAGCTTAAAGGTTAAGTAATTTATCCAAGGTCCCACAAGTAGTAAATAGCAGAGTTGCAATCTGAACCTATGCCTCTGCTTCCAAACCATTTCCATTCTCCAATACCACTGGCTTTGTTATCTCTCTAATCATTTTGAGTAGCCTTTCTTTTTCTTCAGACCGGATATTAATCTTTCCACAATATGACAACCTCCATCCAAAAAGGATATAATTATTTTATACTGACAGGCAAGTATGCTAAAGTTTATATTTGGAGGGATTTAGGGCTTTATAAACTTCATGAAGAAAAGGAAATTTTATAATCTTCCTAAAGGAGAAGAAAGATAAAGAGAAGAAAGGAGAGGAAAGGAAAGGAAGGAATGAAGAAAGGAAGAAAGAGAGAAAAAAGAGAGTGAGAGATGGAGGGAGGGATGGAGAGAGAGAGGAAGAGGGGAGAGAGAGAAGGAAGGAAGGAAAAGGAAGGAAAGAAGGAAGGAAGAAGGAAGGAAGGAAGGAAGGAAGGAAGGAAGGAAGGAAGGAAGGAAGGAAGGAAGTAGAGAGAGAAATAAAGAGAGAAAGAGAGAGAGAAAGAGAGAAAGAGAGAAAGAGAGAAAAAGAGAGAGAGAGAGAGAGAGAGAAAGAGAGAAAGAGAGAAAGAGAGAAAGAGAGGAAAGAGAGAAAGAGAGAAGAGAGAAAAGAGAGAAAGAGAGAAAGAGAGAAAGAGAGAAAGAGAGAAAGAGAGAGAAAGAGAGAAAGAGAGAAAGAGAGAAAGAGAGAAAGAGAGAAAGATGAGAAAGAGAGAAAGAGAGAAAGAGAGAAAGAGAGAAAGAGAGAAAGAGAGAAAGAAAGAAAGAAAGAAAGAAAGAAAGAAAGAAAGAAAGAAAGAAAGAAAGAAAGAAAGAAAGAAAGAAGAAAGAAAGAAAGAAAGAAAGAAAGAAAGAAAGAAAGAAAGAAAGAAAGAAAGAAAGAAAGAAAGAAAGAAAGAAAGAAGAAGGAAGGAAGGAAGGAAGGAAGGAAGGAAGAAAGAAAGGAAGAAAAAGAAAGAAAAGTTTCTTTTTCCAGAGAGAGGAAGGGAATAACAACTAGATGACAGACCTTAAAATAAGAATCATTTCTGACTCCATCTTCCTGAAATATCCTGCTGCATTGTGATAGGGAAGGACTCTTACCATGACCTTTAGCAGCCTGGCATGGCTTGGGTTTTCCAGCTAGTAAGTGCCCTGATTGTGGCAGTCATTGCCCATTTCCTTATTACAATGTGTCATTTCCATGAGTCTATCTGTATATATTTTCTCTTTTCAGAACTACACTGCTTCAACATTTTGACATTTGGGGACTTCTCAAACACAACCCTCCCAGTTGACACTTTGTCAAATGGCAGCAAACTCTTCTTTGGCCTCCAGTTGTGGCTGTTGGAAGACCTAATGGGATTTCTTTGGGCTATTCTGGAAGCCTTTATTTTGTTTTATTCCCCCCCCCCCTCCCATCCTAGCTGTCTTGAACTATCCATAAGCATTTTGAATATCTGATTAATGTCACTTGATCTACTCACAGGCTGTCTTCACTTAGGTCACTCGGTATAGGGAGAACAATTATTTTGCTAATTTTGTTTAATCAGCTTGGTTGGGTGTTGTATTTGTAAGCCTCTCCAGGTCTTTTCAAGCTTGCTCCTTTTCTGTTCTGGGCCTTTCTAGACAGGCTTCATCTTTCACTGTGTTCACATGTTGACTTTTCTTTTGGAGCAAGCTTGCAAGTCCCTTTATAGTTACTGCTGCTGCTGCTAATCTGACAAAGTCAACACTACATATTTAAAATCTAATCTTTCACTGGGGCAGCTAGATGGGGCAGTGGATAGAGTGCTGGGCCTAGAGTCAGGAAGATTCATCTTCCTGAGTTCAAATCTGGCCTCAGACACTAGTAGGCGGGTCACACTGGGAAAGTCACTTAACCCTGTTTGCCTCAGTTTCTCTTCTGTAAAATGAGCTGAAGAAGGAAATGGCAAACTAGTATCTTTGCCAAGAAAATACCAAATGGGGTTACAAAGAGCTGGACATGACTAAACAATATCAACAATCTTTCATTGAGAAAGGAAAATTCAACTCAACAAACATTTATTAAATTCATAAGATTATAAACTGTGGAAAATAAAAGACAAAGAAAGATAAAATGGTGCCAGCCCTCAGGGAGCTTAAGTCCTACTAACAGAACCTAGTTCTTGAGGCAGCTACATGATACAGTGGCTAGAGTTTTGTTCTGGAATCAAGTAACCCTGGGCAAGTTGGTTGACCACTGTTTGCCTCAATTTCCTTGACTATAAAATAGGAATAATAATAGTATTTGCCACAGGATTGCTGTGAAGACAAATACGATAATAACTGAAATATTCTCATAACAATGCCTGACATATCATGGACACTATAAATATGCTTGTGGGCATATTGATGTGTATATTTAATATACAGTGAATGTATGCATGTTTATGCATACTATGTTTATGCACAAGTTATAAGTACCTCCCAGCATGTGCATATTGGTACTTGCATAAATATGTATGTGTATACATGTTACTGTACTATATATGCATGCCATGTTTAACATAGACTCAACTGTGTATAAAGGTTCTGTTAGGGGGCAGCTAGTGGCTCAGTGGATTGAGAGCCAGGCCTAAAGACGGGAGGTCCTGGGTTCAAATTTGGCCTCAGACACTTCCCAACTGTGTGACCCTGGGCAAGTCACCTTAACCCCATTGCCCAGCCCTGACACTCTTCTGCCTTGGAGCCAATACACAGTATTGATTCCAAGATGGAAGGTAAAGCTTATTTTTTTTAAAGGTTCTGTTATTTTACATATATATTGGGGGGTCTGAGCATGTGAAGGGCAGTAGAGCCTCTATTTAAGAGATCTATGAAAGGCAAAAGCTATTGAAAAGGTTTACAGAAGTATCATCAGAGAGATAATAGAGAGACCGAGACAAAGATAAAAGACAGATACATAGATAGATACATTGCTACAGAGATAGAGAGATAAAAGATATAGATAGATAGATAGATAGATAGATAGATAGATAGATAGATAGAAAGATAGACATACAGAGAGACAGAGAGACAGAGAGACAAAAAGAGAAAGACAGAGATAGACATATAGATAAAAGAAACAGATAATAGAGATAAATAAAAAGAGATAGAGAAAGAGAGACAGATAGATAGATAGAGAGATAGACAGAGACAGAGGGAGATGGAAATAGAGAGACAGAGAGAAAAAAGATATAGACATGCAGAGATAAAAAGAGGACAGAGATAGAGAGATAGAGATGATAGATAGACAGACAGACAGACAGACAGATAGATAGATAGATAGATAGATAGATAGATAGATAGATAGATAGATGGATAGATGGATAGATGGATAGATGGATGGATGGATGGATAGATGGATAGATAGATAGATAGATAGATAGATAGATAGATAGATAGATAGATAGATAGATTAAACATTTTTAAATCCTTACCTTCCATCTTAGAATCAATACTGTGTGTGATTCTAAGGAAGAATAATAGTAAGAGCCAGGAATGGATGTTAATTGACTTGCCCAGGGTCACATAGCTTAGAAGTGTCTGAGACCAAATTTGAACCCAGGACTTCTTGTTTACAAGTCTGGCTCTCTATCCACTGAGTCATCAAGCTGTTCCACTCTGTTATGTATTAAATAAATGTATATTTTATACAAACACCTCAATTTTAACATCTTCAGTGGATAAAATGGCTTCTTTTCTCTGGGGTTGATTAGGAAAGCTTTCACTTTCTCCACCAAGCTGGCAAGGATATCTTAACTCCATTGTTCAATGTCATTATTCAGCCAGTATTTCTCCAAGTTAAAAACAAAAACCAAAAAAGTTCCCAACACAGTCAGAATCAAGTAGGCTATTCTTCACTTAAGCATTTAGAAGGGCCAGAATAAAACTCAGTTTAAATGTGAAAGTTCTTAAATGAGCCCCATTTTGGTCAGTAAACTTACACAAATTCAAATTAAATCTTCATCCAAGTTTATTTCAATGGGCATGTCTATTTCCTTGCCATAAATAAATCGAAACCAGGCTTCCGATCTCAGTTCTTAGGTCTATCAGAGGCTACGTTTAGATCGGTCCTTCCAAGACATTCTTGGATTATAGAAGAAAGCCGTATCTCACTTTAATGAGACAGATAAAGTTTAACTACTTTCCCAACCAGCACTAAAAGACTATTCCTAGGCCAGACCACAAGGCAGAGTATTCAGGGAGAGAATGATTTTTGTTATTTAGAAAATGCAAATGCTGCTCTTCTAGATTAAAACAGATAAAGGAAAACAAAACAAAACAAGGGGAGAAACTGAGGATCCTTGAGCTTGAGCAAGCCACCCAGGAACATCTCAAAAGTTGCCTCTAAGGTAGTCTGAGAACAAATCTATTTAGGAAAACTACTTATGGATTTTTGTAAAATATTCAAAGCTACCAGGCTCACTATCCCAGTTCTACAAGAAAATGGAAGAAGAATGAGGGAGAAAGCCAAGAGTTTCTAAGCTATTAAGATAAATATCTCATGTGCACAGTCCTCTGCCAATGCAGGTTGAATCCCAAATAGCTGTTCTATGAAGGCAAGATCTTAGAATCACAGGATTCAAAGACTGAAAGGGCCTCAGAGGCCATATAGACATATCCCTTTATTTTAAAGAAGAAGAAACTGAGAGGCCAAGGAAAATAGCTAAACAGCACAGTAGACGAAACACTGGACCTGAAATGAGTAGGGCTGGGTTCAAATTCAGTCACAGGCTTTCACTAGGTATGTAACCCTAGGCAAGTTACTTAACCCTGTTTGCCTCAGTTTCTTCCTCTATAAAATGGAAATAATAAAAGCATGTATCTCCCAGGGTTGTTGTGAAAATTAAATGAGATTTGCAAAGCAATTTGTAACCTAGCATCAAGGATGGGAATTGGATCTTGGATCTTCCAACTCCATAGCTAATACTCTTTCCACCCTACCAGACAGTGCTATAAAGAGTCCCTATTCAATTCAATAAACATTTATTGATCACCTATGTATGCTAAGCATTAGGAATACAAAAATGGAAGGTGGAACAAAGAAGAGGGAAAGGAAAGAGAGAATCCCTGAAGTAACACACACCAACCACCATCAGTAAATGCTGAAGAAGAAGATGACTTGGATGGTTCTGGAATCTTACTTATCTGGATACTCTTCTAATCATATCGATGGCAAGCCAGTCACACCTTCCCCTCTTCTTCCTGGCCCCCTACAAACTTAGCACTGTGGATCCGCCCAGTGTTACAGGGACCTTCCACTAAATATTTTTATAGCTTGGATTCTACTGAACAGTTTCTAGGTATTCTCACATGCATTATCTCCCCTAATCTTCACAACTACACTGAGTTAGTCATGGCAGCTTTCATCATCCCCATTTGACAGAGGATGAAGCAGATACAATAAATGACTTTTCTTGCCCAAGGTCACATACAGTGTGAGAGGGAGGCACTATCCCCTGGGAAATTATTGTTTCCTGGCTGCTTCCAAATCTTCCCTGAGGAGTTGCCACTAAGACAGCCATGAGTCATCTCTCTCCTATGATCCAACCCTCAGAATCAATCCATCTCCCTTAGGTTGTCTTGAACTCACTTCTGGAGTCTTAAAGAGGATGTGAGCTCTTGGCCAAGGTGCATGAAGAGATTTAATTCTGTGGACAGAAGAAACAGGTGCAAGGCTGGTGCTGCCTCAGGATATGACCATTCAGGCTCAGGAATGTTGTGTGAGCATTCTGGTAAGCCCCAAGACTTTCTATTTTTTAGTTTTGAAATTATTGGAACATTTCAAATCTGTTACAGATGGTGGGGTGGGAAGGGGAGGAGAGGGAAAGGAGTGAAGTGGAAATATTTTAATGGCTTATTCTTGGCCTCGATGATGTCCATAGAGACCTGGAAGCAAACCTCAAGTGTAACCTGGCTCTGGCTTCTACTACTCACCCATCATTTGGTTAAAAGGACACCATCATTACATATCATATCTTCAGTGTACAGATGAATGTCAGCAAAAGGTAACAATAAAACAAAATTAAATTAGGGTGAGGGAAAGACAAATGCAGAAAATATAAACATATGTATTTTGCCTCAATTATCTGATTTTTTTAAAAGGGTATGAATCATAAAGCATTTCTTCTAGAATTATTTGAAGTAGATCATTGCTTTGGCTGTTTACAGAATAGAATTCAAAAGTTTTCTAGAATAGATATGCTGCTAGAAGTTGTGACATTGACAAGATGGTATGAAGCTATAAGTTTCCATTGTGTTCTTATTGTTGGTTTAATTTCCTTTTGGTTCACTAGTTTTTGAGAAGTCACTGAAAGGAAAGGAAAGGAAAGGAATAACTGAAGCCTTGGAGAACTCCATTCTAGACCAAGAGGAACCTCCAGGGTCCATCCATCCATCCAAGCTACTGCTCTACCTACTACAGGGAATAATATACCTAGCCACCAAAGGAAAACTGTGGCCAGTATTTCAAGAAAGGTGAGTCAAAGGGAAACTATTTGTATGTGCATAATTAAAAGCACTAAGAGAGCTGGAATAAAAAAAGTAATAAAGCAACCGAGTCCCGTGTGCAGCCTAACTCAAAAAGTAAGGGATTGTACAGGTTAATCCGGTGGGCTCAAAAGAGTCTGGCAGCAATTAGCAAGAAGCATAAAAGGATCAACCTTCATGTCTGGGTTTCAGTTACTGACACTCAGCTAAGCTGTGGACATGTTGAGCTGATTAGGAGAGCTGGAGACTTTATCAGTAATGATTGACCGGAGGCTGAGATTTCTACTGATGACCCTGAGCACTGAATACACTTGAAGGAGCTCCATTTCCCGAGCCAACTATGATCATGTTGAATAGGATTTGGGGTACAGACTGGGGCAAATGGCAGAAGGCTTTGGATCCTATCTATAAGTTCCTTTGAACCTGAGAACATCTAGACTTGAATTGAATAGCATTTTCACACTTTGAAATTATGTACTTCCTCTTTATCTCTACCTTGTAGAATTACTCTGTATGCACAGAATATATATATGTAAGTATATATATTCTATATGTATATTCATGGTTAGCTTGGTGGAAAAGTGGAGGATCTGGAGTCAGGAAGACTCGTATTTATAAGTTCAAATCTGGCCTCAGCTGTGTGACCCTGGGCAAGTAAACCAACTTGCCTCAGTTTCTCCACCAATAAAAAGAGCTGGAAAAGGAAATGGCAAACCACTCTAGTATCTTTGCCAAAACAAACAAACAAACTCCAAATGGGGTCACAAAGAGTTGGACATGACTAAAATGACTGTACAACAACAACAAAGCATGTTTAGGGGTGCGTTGCTTGTTTTTTTGCATATGTATCATAACCTCCAGTAGAATGTGAGCTCCTTGGGTGCAGGAATTATTTTGTTTCTGAATTTATACCCCTTGTCCCCAGTATAGTACCTTACAAAGTTAACAGGACACTGGAGACAATGTCCTGTGGCAGACAGAACCCTGTAATGTTCTTAATTATCTCCTGGGGAGTTTCCTAGACTTCATGATACATTGGGTCCAGACTATAAGTTAGACCTCCTGTGGTAAGAGAAAGGAGATGTGGAAGTCAAAAAGAGAGGACGACACTCTTAGGGAGTTGTACCGACTACAGAGCAGACTGCCATATCCTGTTACACCCATAGTAGGCATTTAAATGTTGTTGAATTGCTTACTATTGAACTGAATCCATATAAATCCATTTTTCAACCTTGGCCAGCTTTTTCGACTCTCCTACATTGAGATTTTAGTTTTGCAGGTGAAATGTTTGTATTATTTCATTTGAAAGTTGTGAAAACATACCAAATGGTTGTTTCCATTTTCCTGGCAATTAATTGTGAGGCAAGATTCTATGAGAAGAATAACCATTTTCTTAAGACTCAGCTTCAACCTATTACTTGCCAAGGATATTTTGGTTCCAAGTTCCCCACAGGAATAGGCCCAATTCCAAGTGGCCACAAAAAGAGGGGCCAAATTGTGACTCATCCTTAGCAAAAAGGACCCTGAGAAGAGTTGGTCAGCACTGAGGTTGACTTGTGGGTTTGGCTTGCCTCTTACAATAGATACAAGGTAAACTCCAATATCTGGTCCAGACTAATATCCCATTGTTACCTTAATGAATGAAGCTTCAGATAGCTTTTACCATTTCAGATGGTCACATAATGGGATAGAACAAACCTCCAAGGGTCATGCAGGAATGGAAAAGGAGATTCCCAAAATGGAACTCATCTTTGATAGAGGAATAAAGGTTCAAGCTGATTAGTAATTAGTTTTGGTGACCATGTCTGCTCAAAGTCTTCTTATGGGAATATGTAGAAAAGTTAGGTCTTTGAAAGGTAATTTTTTAAAAAGAAGCATGAGTTAAGTTTTGAAATATTTTTCCTGAAATAGATCAAGATAGAAATTACTTTCAAGCAATTAATATACTTCTAACATTTGCATCACAAAAGGAGGATATCTCTATAGTCACATTTGCAAATAATAATCAGAGTTCACATTTATAAATCACTTTACAGCTTACAAAGCATTTTCCTCACAACAATCCTCTGAGGAAGAGGATAAATCAGTAACCCCATTTGCAGCTGAGAAAATGAACTCTTTATATTTTATCATTCATATGGATAAAAAACTTTATACCAAGTGATCATCTAAAACCACAGAGTGAATAAATGAATGAATGAAATAGCATTATTAAGAGTTTTCTACATGAGCCAGACCCTCTACTGAGCTGGGGATAGTAGTAGTTGTAGTCTCTCGGTAACCGAGGATGACAATTGTCTTTGTGCGTTTTCATCTATGGTGTATAGATGAGTGTGCACAAAGATACTTGTGCATGAGGGAGATTTAAGTGGAAAAGTCGATGCACAGAGACAGTCCCACTCTCTCCGCGTTGGAAGCCTGGGTCCATTGGCATGAAAAATCACTACACCTGGAGACTTCCTCAGCTGTATTGGATGGCCATGTTGTCTTTTGTGCTCCAACACACCCTAAGCACTCCACAGTGCTTTGCTGCTTCGCCCTCTCAGCCGTTGAAACTTCTTGTTGGTTTCTTCCGTCTGTTCAGCTGGAGCAGTCTTCACATGCTGGGTAAGCAAAGCCCTGGTTCACCAGGGGTTGATGACCCAATGGCTACCCTCACAAGGTTTAGCCGGCCTGTCGAAGCCGTTGCCCAGGGTGTGGCTGCTGCCACATGCTAGCAGCTATTGGGAGCCACAGGTGAGAGTTGGGTGTCAGGTGGGGGTCAGAGGCTGGAGAGCTGCCCTAGGAGGGCACCACAAGCCCTCCATACCAGAGAAACTACCCCTCCCTGAGCACCCCATACACCCCAGAGCTGGGGATACAATTACAAATAAGCAAAACATTTCTTGCCCTCAAAGAAGCATACATTCCAATGGTGGAATAAAAGGAGTGTGGAGGATACAAGATGGCAACATGATTGGGTAATGGCAGGAAAGTGATGTGGAGGCTTGGTTCCAGGCAAGTTAAGGAAAAAATTCAACTATCAGAGCCCAAGATCTCAGGAGAGGAGTTCAAGTAGGAGGATAGAAAGACTGAAGGGAATAAGGAAGATGATTGGCATAAAGGCAATATGGTTTGGAAATGGTCAAAAAATGAAAATAAAAATATATTCAGAGCTTTTCATGTAAAAGCTATATCTATACACTAAATTACACTTTTATTTCTCTGCTGATCAAAATTTTTAATACATACACATATGTATGTATAAATATATTTGATTCTAAGAAATAGACAAGATAACTAGATTGGAATCAAAATAAGAGGTTGGGGCATCAGGCGAACACTGTGGAAAGAGATAAGAAGCACTTGACTATATTGATAAGATTATAAAAATATCACTTGGGAAATTATAAGGCATTGTAGCATAGTATATAGAAAAATAGCAAAGTAACCCAGGGCAAATCTCTTATGCAGAACAATCTATGTTGGTAAAGGGAGTTTTGTTAGTAGGATTCCCCTAGACTCCTGAAAACTTAGGTCTATAATAATAATCCAATTTAGAGTGATACACATGAAGGATAGAAAGAAATTTTTGTGGTTGTTATTCAATTATTTCAATCATACCCAACTCTACATGACCCCATTTGGGGTTTTCTTGGCAAAGATACAGGAGTAGTTTGCCATTCCTTCTCCAGCTCATTTTACAGATGAGGAAAGAAATATGGAAAGACAATTATGAAATGCTACAAAAAAAATCACAGAAGCAAAAAAATAGTATACTTCCTAAATATTTATGATTAAATGAGAATAAGTATGCAAATGAAGAATCCAGATATAGTTTCACAAGTGACTCAAAACTTATGATATGGAGATTACTGATGGATTGATGACTTTATTCAAGGCAAAGAATTTTGGTTTCAGAAGACTGAAAAATAAGAAAAGCTACAATGATAGAAGGTTATAGTCACATAAGGAAATTTCAGAATTATTGATTAAGAACTTAGAACATTTGGGGGTAATGGTGGGAATGTTTGGTGACATCCCTACGTATATGACTGAAGAGGAGTAGATGATGGTAATTGAGGAGATTGTTAAACTGAAACACCATATGTTCTCTAACCTTCTGGAGTACCCCCTTCCTCCCAGATGTTGTCTTTTTTCTGTTTTTGAGATTCTATTCTCTTCTAATTCACCTTCTACCTGTCTGACCACTCCTTCTTCTTTCTCTCTAAAGCTTCCCTTCTTCCAAACTTCCCTGTTTCTTCCAGGACACTATCAGCCTTTCAGGATTCCTGATTTGTAATCTCAGAATTATCTTGGGCTCCTTACTGGACCACACTCCACATATATGATCAGTTAACAAATGTTGTCATTTCTGCCTTCAGAACATTGCTAACATTTGGTCTCTTCTCTCCTCTTATACAGTTATCACCTTAGTTCAGGCTTCCCTCAAATCTCATGAAGTTTATTGCAGCAAACTTGGAGTCTTCTTTCACCGACTCACTTCATCTTTCATCCTGCTGCCAAAGTAATTTACCTCAAATTCATATCTGAGCATGTGATTCCTGTATTTATATCCCAATAGCTTCCCATTGCCCCTAAGAGAAAACAAATTCTTCTGTTTTCCTTTTAAAGCCCTATGCAACCTAGTCTCAACCAATTCTTCTTGTGGTTTTGGATATTACTTTACCTCCTGACCTGAAATCTGGCCAAAGTAGGTGTCTTCACACAAGACACTCCATCACTCTCTTCCATGTTTTTGTAAAGGTTGTTCCCCATTCTTGGAATGCACTCCCTCTTACCCCACCTCACAGTCAGTCAATTCCATTAAAATGCAACTCAAGGAGCAGCTAGGTGACTCAGTAGATAGTGTTATATTTAAAATAGTTGGAGACATAAACTGTTATAATTAAAATGATTGAGGTTGTAAACTGTAGTGAGTTAAAATGGTTGAAGATATAAATTGTAATAGATATGAGTGGGTGAGTAAATTGTGACCACAGGAAATATGTTTTCACTACAGTGTCTTGTTTTTAAATCAATATATAAGGTGGTCGCCAGGGAATATATTCCCAATTATGAATATACCCAAGTCAACTGGGTTTTATAGAGACTTTAATTAATAATACAATGAGTAATCAAAGAGAGAGAGAGAGAGAGAGAGAGAGAGAGAGAGAGAGAGAGAGAGAGAGAGAGAGAGAAAGAGAGAAGTATAAGTATGAAGGCCTAGACCTGAGTCTTAAGAGAGAGAGATCAGTCAGTCTTTTATCACTCACCACAAGGTCTGTCTCAGCAAGGATTCTAGTGACACCAGGCCAGCTCCATCTCAGCTGAGTTCACCAGAGAGAGTTCCAGCCAGAGTCCTCCTCAAAGAGAGATCCAGCCAGAGACTGTTTCAAAGGGCCTCTCTCCAGAGCCTCCAGAGGGACAGAGTCTCCTAAGAGGAGCTCCAGCGAGACCTCCTTAGAGATTGTCCTCCAAGAGCTTCCCTTCTCCAGAGCCTCTCTCAAGAGATTCTTCCCAAGCGATCCTCATAAGAGATTTCTCCAAAAGGATTTTTTCAAGAGATTCTGCTTTTTTTTATATAGGGGGTTTTCTCCTATGTCACCTCCCCTAAGTCCTTACATCTACCAATCGCAGTAGACATTTTCCAAAGGACAACCCATTCTAAAAACACTACTGGGTCGACTAATCCCCTCAGTAAGTCTGAACCAGAGAAAACACAGCTGAGTTGACTAATCCCCTCAAGAGAAAACCTCTAAGTAAGTTTTCACCTCTTTGCTCCTGGCAAGTTTACAAGTTGCCCGACCTTTATAGGTACCTAGCATCCCGTTGTATCAATTCTAAAAACAGGCATGACTCGAAGAACTTCCTGCCTCATCATAAGCATGGGTCCAAGTACTTTCATTGTTTAGCCAGGAGTTTTCTCCCCTAAAGCAGTCTTAAGTACGGGTGGAGTAGAGGTCCTCCCATTTCTGATCCTGGAGAGTTCTCACAGTCAAAATGGGGAATGTTCCCAGTAGGGAATTGTTCCAATTGAGAATTCCCCATTGGGGAAATTTTTTAACATTCACAAGTCTGAGAAATTTCAAGATTTACAATAGTCAGAAGGACTAAGGTTCAAATCTGGCCTCAGACACTTCCTAGCTATGTGACCCTGAGCAGGTCACTTAACCCCAAATGCCTAGCCATTACCATCCTTACCACATACTCTATTCTAAGATGGAAGGTGAGGATTAAAAAAAAAAAAGACACAACTAGAATACCACATTCTATATGAAGTCTTTCCTCCCAACTCTAAATGCTAGTGCTCTGCTTTCCAAAATACTTGCTATTTAACTCGGCATATACCGGTGTCCTTGTCCATATCTCAAGGTTAGGAACTTGGCACCTCTGAAATCTGGAAAATCCAAGTAAAAAATTTTGGCCCTCCCTTCCTACCAGAATAGTTTGAATTTTTTCTTTTTCTTCCATGGAATGTTTACAGTACTTTTATTATAAAATCTGGGTTAAATAGTATTTGTATTTATTCATTTTATATTTATTCTAGATATATTTACATATGCATAGATATTGTTCTTCCTTTTAGAATAAAAACACTTTGGGAGTAAGAATTTTTTTTTATTATTAGATTCTGTTTTGTTTGTTGTTTTTTTTTATTTGTTTGTTTTTTTACTATTAGATCTATTACATTGTGAAATCCTTGAGGACAGGGTCTGTTTTGTGTATCTTTTTGTATCTCTGGTGCTTTTCACAGTGTCTGATATGCAGTAGGTGCTTAATAAATGACTATTCACTGAAAAAATAGATCATATGGGGGGTAATTTCCTTTGGTGGTTCACAAAAATCACAAACCAAAAAAAATTTAAACTTACCTGTTCCTGAATTGCACGTTTTAACTGAGGTAAGCCCATGGTAAATTTCACTCTCTGAAATGTCAAATCCCTCATTTCATCCAGACTTAAGTCATATCTGTGAAGACCAGATGCAAAAAGAGTGTTTTAAAATAATTGTTAAGAAGGTGTCAGCATAAAGGTAATGGAATATTATTCTGCTATAAGAAATAATAGAGGAGCTGAATACACAAAAACATGGAAAGACTTATATATACATGAACTGATGCAAAGTGAAGAAAATAGAGCCAATATAAATAATGATGACAATAATGTAGATGGAAAGAATAGATCCTCACCCACACCTACACTCCCATACACCCACAAAACAAGTGAAAATAAATGTTTCAACATTACAAAGAACAAGAAGAGATATAAGAAGACACCTTGCCCCATTCCTTTGAAGAATTAGGAGTGTTGGGGCATCCATGGATGTGGACCAATTAATTAATGTCAGATTATTCAGATGTACTGACCAATTTTGTAGATTTTTTATTTTAAAAAAATGATTTGTTATAAGGGATGACTTTCTGGGAAGGAGGAGATAAAAAGATTTAGGGAGAATTCCAAGTAATGTAAAAAGCATAGATAACCAAAAAAAAAATTTTTTAAGAGAATCAGATAAAACTTCTTCCAACAGTTTTCTGAACATTTTAATCATGATATGGTTACACAATGCCAGGGAGATGCTCTTACTGTGTAATGGAGACCCTGTAGTTGATATCATATTGTGGGCTCAACTCTTTTGGAGTAAGGAGGGACCTCAGAGGTCTCTAGGTCTAGGGTTATTCTAACATTAACCCTAGACCTGAATACACAAGTGGTTTTGAAAAACCAGGAGGCCTGTGAGGTTGAGGGAAAGAATGATAGAAATACTCCTTCCTACTCTCTCTGTCTCTGTCTCTCTCTGTTGCTTTCCCTCCCCTTTTTGCAAAGCAATTAATGATTTCTTAATTTGTCTTAATGATAATTTCATTTTTCAAAAGGTCCAATGAGAACTGTTATTCTGGAATTATTTCTCACCAGTGAGGAAGAGCTGAAGGTGGCAGAAGTAGCAATGATAAGAATCTTGAAGGAAAGTCATTTGTTTCATCTTAGAATTTGTGATAGAAAAGGAGAAAGCCGAATATATAGTCTGACATTAACCCTAGATATTTGGAAAGTAATTTCAGAAGGTTCAGAGCAAGACTAGGTATGCCCATATGAACTATAAGGCTAGGAGGGTAATCAGCCTAAGAGGGATAAGAAGACCTCCAGTATGTAATTTTGACAACAGAAAAAATAATCCTAATGAACAGAAAATGATAGTTATCTAAAGAGAACAATGTGGATGCACAGGAAACTCATTAATTAATTTAGTCTTTTAAAAGACATGTACAAAAGTTGGGAGTAGAAAATAGAAGGCAAATGCAAAATCATAGCATATTTCTATAGTAACAGAGTCAGAGACACTAAAGTTCAAAATGAACAAAGAAAAACAAAAAGATTGGGGTTAGGTTGGGGGTGTGGGGAAATGATGGTGGTAGTGGTAAGAACACCAAGCCAGAATGCAAATCCAGTTCCTTTGTCTTCAAAGGCACCTCTCTTTCCACTCTATCACAATATCTCAATACTATTCTATAAAAAAAAAAAAGATTTATAAGGAAGACAGTCCTTTGGGGGAGGGGCAGCTTTAATTTTCTACTGAGTTTCTGAGTTGAAACCAGTTAAGGAGGACAGGGATCTAGACTGAGATAGTCAAGAGATTTGGGATCTAGTCCCAGCTCTGCCAATAAAATTAACTGTTTGTTTGGTCAAATCACTCCTCTGAGCTTCAGGATCTACATCTATAAAACAAGAGATTAGATGATTTCTAAATCCCTGCCAAATCTAATTTTTTTTCCTGATAATCTCTCTGCTCCTTCTGCCTTCTTTTTCCTTTTTCACCTCCTCTTCCTCTTTTCTTTCTGATACATCTTTACGTCTCCTTTCCTCCAAATCCACATAGTGGTAGAGAGGTTTGGGTTTACAGTCAACATGGGAAGAAAAGGTACTCATTAGGGGAATCTTGCCCATTCTGGTTCTTCCCTATGAAGGCAACTTTGCAAAATAGTTCAATGGAAAGAAAGGACGACCCTAAGAACCTATAAAAAAAATTGGAGAAAGCTATGCAGTTTTTTCAATGAGTTTGTTCACTTTCATAGTTAAATTAAAACAAATACCCCTCCCCCAAATAAAAACAACAACTCTATTTGGTTTGTGAAGATCCATGATATAATGTGCAAAAATCAGCAAATGTAAACTCAATCTCTCTCCTGAGCAGAATACTTGCACAGAATAAACATAGAGAGCCCAAAAAGAGGTGAGGGAAGAAAACCATTGACAAATGCAGCCCAAGACCACAAATGTAATTGATATTCAAGTTTTCAAGGTGGGACATACAGAAAAAAATTTAAGAACTAATTTTAAGCCAAAAGTACAACTAAATCCTTAAACACAAGTCTTGGTAATGGGGGGTGAGAGAAGAACAGACAAAAGTCTATCTTGGCTAAAGCAACTAACATTACATGGTTGGGCATATTTCATATGAAAGTAGCCTTCAGCTTTCAACAAGCTTAATTGAAAACAACCCTAAAGAAAAATAAACAATAAGAAAAAAGTTGAGGGGGGGGGGTGAGTCACAGGAAGATACAGTTGAGCCTTGATTTTCCCAGGGTCTCATTATCTATTTTGGCTATAAGCCAAACCCTTTCCTTCTCAGTCTACTTCCAGCTGCTCAATCTGGGGTCTATTCTTTGCTGTTTCTAGTAACCTCTACAGAGGGCAAATTAGAAAAAATGAGATGGCCTTCAAGTTGGGCAGCAGCAGTGGGATTGGGCTCTGGTCAATAGAAAGATAACTACTAACCAAAATCAGTGTCTAAATTATCTGTGGGTTCTTTTTAGCTTTGCTATTTCTGTTTCTCATCATCATCATTTCTTAAAAATTGACTATTCTGAGGACTGAGATTTCCAGAGAGACTGACTATAAGCCTAATAAACTAAGGGCACATTAGTTCTTAACCTGGGATCAAGGGGTCCATGAATGGAATTCAAGGATTCCATTAATTTGAAAGAGAAAAAAGTTCCATTTTTATTTCAATACAATTGGTTTCTTTTGTAATTCAATGTATTTTATTTGATGCATTTAAAAACATTCTGAGAAGGGTCCATAGGTTTTACCAAATGTCCAATTAGAGTCCATAGCACAGGAAAAAAATTAAGAACCCTTGCTTAGAACCAAAATTTCCCAACATAATGAATTGTTTTAGGCTTTCATGTGGTTAGTTTTCTTCCAAAAAAAAAAAGATGAAAAATAAAGCAAAATAACTTTTTAGTTTAACAGATGGAACAGATGATTTGGGGTCCCTAGAAATCTCTACCACCTCTGATCTTACAAAGTTATTAGAATGATTCACTTGGCATTTTCCTGCTTTGTCAAGGATGCATTCTGAAAACATTTCTTTCCACATGCATGTTAACAATTACAACCTAGAAATAGAGGTGTAAACCTCTGAGAAAAGCCCATGCTCTTGAGGAAATTTTCCCCTGGCTGGGGCTTAGAAATTCTAACTGGTATCAGAGGAAGCCAGAGCTTGCTCGCTCACTCTCTCTCTCTCTCTCTCTCTCTCTCTCTCTCTCTCTCTCTCTCTCTCTCTCTCTCTCTCTCTCTCTCTCTTCCTTAATATCTTCCCTCTATTGTAAATAAACTACCATAAATTCCATTTACTTTAGTAATTCATTTTGGGATTTAGAAATTAAATCCCTGGCAACCACCATTTAAAATATTCAGAGTCCAACCACAAAAAAAATTTAACACTAACTAGATTATAAACTCCTTGAGAGTAAGGACTTCCATAAAGCATGACTCAGTATTATTAGGTTCTTAGTCCAGTTCTAGTAATGGCCCTCTCCCATCCATCCACTCTTTTTTTATTACCATTTAAAATATATATATATATATATGTGTGTGTGTGTGTGTGTGTGTGTGTGTATACATATCACATAATATGTAACATCATAATATAATACATATGATTTATTATACATATGTAATAAATTATAATAAATATGCTTATATAAGATAAACAAATTCTCACATTAGCTGTGTCTAAAAATCATTCTTTTTTCTCTCCTTTCTTTTCCTCTCCCCTCCCCAAGCAAGCAAGTAATATGATATTGGTTGTCTATATATTATCATATGATACATATTTCCCTACTCAATGTGTTGTGAAACAAGACACATATTAGTTACACTAGAGAAAAATTCACAGAAGAAATAAAGTGAAGAATATGTTTCAGTCTGCATTCAGTCCCCATCAGTTCCTTCTATGTCAGAGACCTTTTTTTGTAATGAGTCTCTTGGAGTTGTCCTGGATCTTTGCCTTGTTGATAATAGTCATTCATAGCTAATCCATATACTTTGTGGCTATTGTGGGGCACAACATTCTCCTAGTTTTGCTCACTTCCCTTTGTATCACTTCATATAATGGGATCATCCATCCATCCACTCTTAATGAATCAACTAATATTACATCTGTAAACACCAACATGCTCACTGGTAACAAAGAGTTATATTTCTATTAAATCTTAAAGTTTACAGAAAACTTAGTGCACTATACTTCTTTTAAGCCTAATTACAACTTTTCCAGATGAGTGCTGAAAAATATTATTATCTTTATTTTATTATAGGTAAGGAAACTGGGGTGAGGGCAGCTAGGTGGGGCAGTGGACAGAGTGATGGGCCTAGAGTCTAGAAGACTTCTCTTCATGAGTTCAAAATCTGGCCTTAGACACTCAGTAGCTGTATGATTTCATCAAGTCACTTAATCCTGTTTCCCTCAGTTTCCTCATGTGTAAAATGAGCTGGAGAAGGAAATGGCAAGCCACTCCAGTTTGTCTTCCAAGAAAACCCTAGCTGGGATCATGAAGAGTTGGACGTGGCTGAACAACAAACTGAACTGAAGTGCCTTGCTTATGTTCACACAGCTAATGTCACATAGCTGCAATATGAATGCAGGTCTAACTGCCTCCAAGCTCAGCATTCTTCCCACAACACCATGCTGTCTCTCATTCAGCCTTGTATCCCTAACTTTAAAAATAAATAACACTGTAAGAGTTCCTTAACATGCACAGTGTCTGGAAGGAATTAGAGTAGGCAATGAGTGCACAAAGCTATCACTCTTTGCAGATGATATGGTGGTATACTTAGAGAAACAACTAAAAAACTAGTTGGAATGATTTAACAACTTTAGAGAATTTGTAGGCTATAAAATAATTTAGCATTTCTATAAATTTCCAACAAAATTTGGCAGAAAGAGAATAGAAAAAGAAATTTCATTTAAAGCAGCTGCAACCCAGATGAACCCAGAAATTATATGAACCCAATTACCAAACACTTCTCAAACATATAAAGTCAGAGCTAAACAATTGGAGAATTTTAAAATGCTCATGGGGAGGCCAAAGCAATAATAAACATGATAATTCTATCAAAATCAATTTCATTTTTCAAGAGATCTCCCAATTGATAAATAGGCAAAAGTCATAAATAGACAAATTTTAGATGAAGAAATCAAAACCCTTCATAGGTATATGAAAAAATGCTCTGTCACTGATAATTAGAGACATACAAACCAAACAATTCTGATATATCATTTCACACCCATCAGGCTGGCTAAAATGACAAAAGGGCAAAATAACAAATGTTGGAAATGTGGAAAAATGGGGACACTAATACACTGTAGGTGGAGCTATGAACTGATGCAACCATTTTGTAAGCCAATTTGGAACAACACCCAGAAAGTTGCAAAACTGTATATACACTTACACCTAGCAATGGTATTGTTTCCCAAAGATATGGGGGGAGGGAGGGAGGGGGAAAGAAACCCATATGTTCTAAAATATTTATAGCAGCTCTCTTTGTGCTGACAAAGAATTGAAAATTGAAGGGATGCTCATTGATTGGGGCAAACAAATTATAGGATATGATTGTGATGTGCCAGAAGAAGTGATGAGAAGGCAAAATTTAAAAAAAAAACTTGGAAAGAACTACACAGGATAATGAACAGTGAAATGAGTAGAACAACAGAATATTATGCATAGACACAGAATTAATACTAGAAGAATAAATCAAGAATTATACCTCCAGAGAGTGAACTGAAAGGTAAAAAAAAATAATAATAGACTTAATTTGTATGAACATGTCAGTCTCCAGGATGTCTCTTTTTTATGTAAAATAGAATGTATAGCAATATGCCTTAGTTTACTGACATATGTTAATTCCAATGGACAATTATTTTCAACAATGGGGTTGCTATGGTTGGCTTGAGACCAAAGTATGGAAAGAGAAATACCCAGCTGACTAAGGGAGACACATCTTGCCATTCTGGGGGAAGAAGACAAGACAAGGTGGTCAGTCTCACAATCCTAGACTCCTGGAGTTAGATAGGACTTAGGGGTCATCTGCTTCAACCCATAGCTAAATAATGTCTCCCCTACTACATCCCCAAGTGGTCATCCAGCTTCCGTATGAAGACCTCCAGTAATGGGGAAAAGGTCTAGCTGTTTGCCTTATAGAGTGGATGACTCAATACCTTAGTACCTTGGTGCGTGCCTTAGGTTCCAATTGAACTAGGTTTAGTAGCCTCAGTTTGGTTTTATGGAAAGCATGCTCTTGCCACATAAATATGACAAAAAGTTCCCATGCAGAATCTGGCATAATAGGCAACCTCCAAAAGCAGCAACTCACGACCATTTGCCTGTTGTTCCCATGAACAACACTTACTACAGGCTAGGTCTATTATCTTTTGGTGAGTTTTCTGATGCAGGGAGCTTGGGGAGGTGCTGGGACACTTGTGGATGGGATTTATTATGTTGACATGAAGAAAAATAAACTAAAGCTACAGGAGATTTGATATTTCAATTATGTACAATCTTCTTTTTCTTTGCATATGAAAATTCTTGTTTTATTTGGTTTTGGAAAATCTAGAATAAAAAAACTAAAAACAAAAAAACCGCATAGTGTCATGTGTCTCCAGGGTTAGACAAAACCAAGGGCAGGTTAAAGTCTTTGAGCATCTTTCCACTAAGCTCACACTAAAAAAAAAAAATTCTTCTCCTAACCACTAGGTGGAGCACTGACACTTTGACCAAAGAGTTCCCACTAGGAATTCAAATTAAAAGTTGAAAGGAAAGACAAGGGCAATAATGCATCGAGAAATTTTCAGGTCACGAAAGCATGAAAAAGTCCTTGCAAAATTAAGAATGCCTAATTTCCTGCCTACCGCTTTTAAAATACGTAAAATTATTTTACCACGAAAATCATCTATTGTTCAGACAGTTGAAACAACTCCTAATTCTCAGTCTCTTGAACACGCGCGGAGAGGGGGAAGGGGGGGGGGGCGTTACAAATGTTTTCTTCCCGAATTCCTATTTCCAAAAATTTTAACTTATTTCAGAATAGTGATTTCAAGATGTGCGAAAATACTTTGCCCCACCTCCTTTGCCAAGGTCCGCATTTGTGGAAGTACAGTGACCGCACCGATGATGAGAGCGAAGAATGAGAACTAGCCTCAGCAATACTGGCTTGGTGTCCTTTGCTGTTTCTCCTGTCACAGACTTCCCCTGGCAGATCAAATCCCCTCACTGAGGTAAGAGGGTGATTTTTACCTTTGAGCAGACCTAGCCCTCCTCTTATAACATAGTACATAGAATCAGTGGACTTGGAGTCAGGAAGACTTGAGTTCAAATTTGACCTTAGACACTTACTAGCTGTATCATTGTTGGCAAGACATTTAATTTATTTTTTCTTTTGCTTAGTAATCAAAGTTTATTTGTGAGGGTCAAAATCTTACTGGCAATATGCAGTGTCCAACCTCCGTAATCTGAAGGAAAAAAAGTACCTTTCCCAAATCACTTAATGCCTTTATAAAACTCTGCACACCCTTTAATACCACTACTAGGTCTGTATGCCAAAGAGATCATAAAAAGGGGGAAAGTACCTACATGTACAAAAATATTTGTGTCAGCTCTTTGTGGTGGCAAAGAATTGGAAACTGGAAGGATGTCCATCAATTAGGGAATGGCTAAAAAAATTGTGGCATACGATGGTGATAAAATACTACTGTGCTATAAGAACTGATAAGGAGGATGATTTTAGAAAAAGCTGGAAAGATCTACATGAACTGATGCAGAGTGAAAAAGCAGAACCTGGAAAACATTGTACACAGTAACAGCAACTTTGTAGATGATCAACTGTGAAAACCTGGCTACTCTCAGCAATATAATGATCTGGGTTAATTCTGAAGGACTCATGACCAAAAAAAAATTGCTGTCCCATTCAGAGAGAGAAATATTGGAGTCAGATGCAGATCAAAGCATACTATTTTTCACTTTAGTTTTATTTGGGAGGGTTTTTTTATGAGTTTACTCCAATATGGAAGTATGTCTTGCATGATAATACACATAAAACCCAGATCAAATTGATTACCATCTCCAAGAGGGGGGACATTAGGAAGGGAGACAATTTGGATCTTAAAATTTTGGAAAACACAAGTTTAAAATTGTTATAACATGTAACTGGGAAAATAAAATCTCTTTTAAAAACAATAACAACAACTTAAAGCCTTTCTGGACATCAGGTTTATTTTGGGGGGGAAATTGTCAAAGGTTATTATTGTTTGGTTCTCATAGATGAACTACGGTGAAATAAGAAAGTCATTACACCTTCCTTCGATATGTTGAGGAAAGTTACTTTTTCCTCTGGAAAATTAACTTCTCTTTTAGCTAACTTATGAACTCCTCTTTCTCACTCTCAAGCTGTGACTTCTTGGTGCTAACATGTATCAATATGGTCATCTCTTCAAGTCTACCCTGGGTTTCACTAAGTTGCCTTTCAGTCTACAGAGCTTCTCAGCCTCTGACTTTTGCTTTAGCTGCCTTCTTTCTCCATGTTATTCAGCAGACCATCCACTTGTAGTTTCAACTTGCCCTCGTCTTTCTCCAAGCTCTGCCCAACCTACTTTAGGCTGTCCATCTGCCCCTTCAGCTCCCCCAGGCTGTCCTCATTTTTCTTTCTGATGGTGGCAGCTATGGTATCAAAATGAAAAGTGGTCTCATCCTAGTCTCTTTGCAGCCTCATAAACTGTCTCCCTCTTGTCACTGATTTCTAGCTGGACCAAACTGAGCCAGCTAGTTGCCTTTCAACAGGTTATTGTGAGGATCAAAGGAGATATTTACAAAGTGCTTTGCAAACCTTAAAGTGTTATATAAATGCCATTTATTATAATTATTACCATTAACCATTTATTATAAGCTGGGTATACTACTAGACTCTGCTTACACAAAAATAAAACTAAAAAACAGCTTGCATTCTATGACAACTATACTCCTTGGCTTTCTAACTCTCTATAAGACTCGTTTTTTATAGTTTTGCCTACTGGCTCATCTTTGGCTCTTTCCAGAAAGTGAAGGAATAAATACCACTCCCAACGATCCCCCTAATAAAAGCGTATCAAAAATTCACATGCCTCCAATGGGTCAGTCAGTACACCTAGAAGGATAGGTCTTCATTTTCTTCCTTGATCAAAGGAAGAAAGACTATTAAAGCTAATCTTAGAATTACATTAATTTCTAAAAGAATTCTTTAGGAATTTTCAAGGGCTAACAAAATCTACTTTTCAGTTGAATAGAACAATTTCAATTAAATAGAACAACACACAGGTCTCCATACTTTGGCAAGGTAATCATTGTAGAACACCATCCACCAAAAGGACTCTGATTTTATTCTAGTCATTTAAAACAGGATCCATTGATGTGATTTCACTGTCTGAGAGAGTAGGGAGAGACACCCAGGCGTCTAATACCATGGACTCAGAATAGCTCAGCTAAAGAGAACCTTCAATTCAATTTGCAAGCATTTATTAAGCAACCATCTGGGAAGCACTGTCAGGTACTAGGGAAGTGGACACAAATATGAAAACACTCTTCTCCAGGAGTTAACCATTTACTAATAGGGGTTGCGGGGAGGGAGAAAGCTAGATGACTCAGTGGAGAGAGAACTGGAGTGGGGGTGAGTGGCAAGGTGATGGGTTCAAATCTGCCCTCAGGTACATTCTATCTGTATGACCCTGGGTAAGTCATTTAAACTCCATTGCCTAGCCCTTATCATTCTTCTGCCTTAAATCCAATATACAGTATGATTCTAAGATGTAATATTAAAGTTTAAAAAATATTTTTTTACTGAAGAGATATTACAGGTAACCACATAAGTAAATGCATGATAATGTGAGAAATGAGAAAATACTAACAGTTGGGGAATCAGAAACAGCTACCCCACAGGAGACAAAACCTGAACTAATGTTTCACAAAAGGTAGAGGGGAGGAAGGAGTGCATTCCAAAGGAACAATTTAGACAAAGGTTAGATATGGAAAGCCAATTTCATAAGAGCAGCTAGGCAAATTTGGTTTAAACTTAGAGTTTAAAGTGAAACAATATGAAATAAGTCAGGAAAGTTAGCTTGGAATCAAAACATGAAACATGAAAGATTTTAAATGTCCGACTGAGGATATTTTATCTACAAGGCAATAGTGAGCTCAAGAGCTTCTGGAGCACTAGAGTTGACAAGTGTGTGAAGAGAGGTTTAGAAAGGAGAGAATGGGAACAGGGAGGTCAGTTAGGGGTCTTCTGCCATCATCCAATGAAGAAAAGACTGGGCTAGGTTAGTAGCTGTATGAATGAAGAAAAAGGGACAGATACAAAAAATGTTGTGGAGGTAGAATCAACAAGAATTTGTTGTTATTCAGTAATTTTCAGACATGTCCTACTCTTTTTGACCCCATTTGAGGTTTTCTTGACAAAGAGACCTGAATGACATTTCCTTCTCTAGCCCATTTGACAGAGGAGAAAACTGAGACAAACAGGGTTAAGTGACTTGCCTAAGGTCACACTTTGTCTAAAGGCTAGATTTGAACTCAGGAAGACTCATCTTCCTGAACCCAAGTCCAGCACTCTTATCGAGGCACCACAGAATTGTTCATGAATTAGCAAATTTAACAAGAATTAGAGACTAATTTGATATAGGGGATAAAGGAACAAGAAGAGTTATGCTAAAAGTAAGAGAGAAAATAATTTTGTTAATATTATCCTTTTAATTGTTATCTAAAAGGAAAGAGAGAACACGTTCAAGTCAACAAAGCTTTAAGTACTTCCCATGTATCAAGAAAGCACTGGGCTCAGCATTGGCAATACAGATATGAGCAGAAAAACTAGGGCCTCTTCACAAAGAGATTACAGTCTTTTTTTTTAATCCCTCACTTTCCATCTTAGAATCACTACTGTGTATTGGTTCCAAGGCAGAAGAGTGGTAAGGGTTAGACAATGGGGAGTTAAGTGACTTGCCCAGGGTCACACAGCTAGGAAGTGTATAAGGTCATATTTGAACCCAGGACCTCTCAGTTCCAAGCCTGGTTCTCTATCCACTGAGCTACCCAGCTGCCCCCACACAGTTTATACTTCTGAGAGTAGGGGAAGATAACACCTAAAAAGGAACTTTAGAGGGGGGTGAGGGCAGCCATAGTATAGAGTTGCCAGACCTTCACTGTCCTGGCAGTTCATGCCAACTATAAACACTGAAGCTGGACTGCGACTAGCTCAGTCCATCCTCTGTCACCAGCTCAGTGGGGCTGGGTCCTGCTCTCTTCTTTCTTCATGTTCACATCCAACTTTTTAAATTTTTGTTTTTAATCTAATGGCTTTGATCCTGTGGTTCATGTTTTCTCTTCAACAATCAAATATGTTTTTGTCTTCAAAAAAAAAAGAAAAAATACTTTTTGTCTTAGAATCAATACTGTATTTTTGGTTCTAAGGCAAAAGAGCAGTAAAGGCTAGGCAAGGTGGCATTAAGTGACTTGCCCAGGGTCACACAGCTAGAAAATGTTTGAGGCCAGGTTTAAACCTAGGACATCCCATCTCTAGGCCTGACTCTCAGTCCACTGAGTCACCAGCTGTCCCCCTGATAATTTCTTCTTCTAGAGAGCTAACTACTGAGCCCCCCAACCCAGGATTTACTTCTTTTTCTTTCTTCTCTAGCATCTGATTTTTAACCACTGAAATATTTTTAACCACTGCATTACTTGGCTAAGATTTGACTAGGCTTCCCATTTCTGTTTCCCCTCAAAATCAAAGCAGCTTTCTTTTAGGTGTAATGTAATTTCCAACTTTGAGTTGCTTGAACTGATAAACAGGGAGAAAAGAAGCTATTTGTGGCTAGAGGATAGAGGGCTCAGCCTGAAATCAGAAAGATAAAGATCTGTTTTAATCCTTACTAGCTGTGTGATGATGATATAACAGCATCTACCTTGCAGAGTTGTTGTGAGGATCAAAAAAGACATTTGTTAAACACTTAGCACAATGTCTGGCATACAAATAGTAGGTACTATATAAATGCTTAATCCCTTTCCTACCCTTCACCTGGACCAGACATTGCAGGTGTACCAAAATCTGCTCATAGAGCTCTGCCAGGTTCTTGGAAACCTAGTCCTGCAGACAAGATACGGAATCTCCCAAATCCTCAGAGTTAGTTCTCTGCCACTGATATAAGAAGAGGATCCATTGCGGGGTAGTTGAAAGCTATTCCTAGCTCTCCTCCTGTTTATGCAGCTCTCAGTGACTGACTATTTCCCTACCTGGGGGCTCTTTAAGTTATATAAAGCTTAGTTAGGAAGATTCACATAATAAAATAAGTCCTAGGGCATATCTCTAGATAGGAAGAAAATGCATTCATGGGACACTTATATAGGCACCAAGAAGACAAAAACAGGTCTCTCTATCACATCACAACTTTCCCCATCACTGTTTTGATACATTTTGATATAAGAAATAGGAAATAGGAATTTGGAGGGAGTTTTGTGGAAGCCACAGTCAGCACACAAAGGCCAGAAGACAACACAGGAAAAGTTTAGAAACTCAGAAATGCAGAAAATACATGTATAGTATTGTATAATATCAACATATCTTGCAATAACATAAATATGCACAGTTTCTTTTTTAAAAAATTAAAATAAGTAAATTTGAATCATGACTTCAGAAAATTTATGTGGAAATATATTACATATAATTGGTAAATATATTTATAATAATAAATAACTAAAACTGAAGTAAATAAAAAGTCAAAGTTTGCTAAAAGAATGAAAAAGTCAGCAGAGGACACAGAAAAGCTAGAAATACTTAGCCCCAATTTTACAATAAGGTACTATAAATACCTGAAAAAAGAAAATTTTTAAATTGCAACTTCTTCTCTGGGACAAAGGGAGAGGCAAAAAATTTTACTCAGATTTTCCTGATAGCTAGGGTGCTGTGCCCCTAACCCCTGAGACCTGGAAGGGAACAAAAAAACTGCTCCTGCCTTCCAGGCTTCTAAAGAGAGAAGACAACACAAAAAGGGGATGGGGGAAGGGGCAAGGCTACTGACAAGATGTTGGAAATGACCAGTGGAGTCAAGATGGCAGCCTGGGCACTTCAAGGAATGGTGCTTGGCCACGGATTCACAAATCAGAAGAATAGACATCTAGGAAGAGTTGTCTCTATTAAAAAATGTTCTACAAGCCAACAAAATGAGGAGCCTCAGCTATCATCATCCAGTGGCTACTCACCCACTCCAACACTTGAAAATAGCTATGCAGACGATGTCACCAAAAGCAATGAGTAAAGAAACCATGAGCCTTCTAGTAAATACCACATTACATTCACAACCACCCCCAGATGGGTCTTTCCAACCCCAAGGTTCTACACCCCCACTCCTAGAAGCCACACTCACCAAGGCATCTCTGAATGGTTATGAAACTTACTACTAGACTTGCTCAAACCATCAATCGAAACAGAAACCGTTTGATCATTTTGTGGTAACAGCTGAAGATGACAGACCCTGAACAAGACTAATACTGAAAAGGATTAAGGCTGAGCTTGAAGAGTAGTTTCTTGGGGGGCCTGCTAAACCTGCTGCCCATCAGAAATGGGGAAAAAATCCAATGGATTTGAGGACTGTAGGTTACCCTCAACCTGGTATAGCCAGTCCATTAAGATGACTTGATTTTATTGAGATGTGGCCACCATGCATGCTACAGCTTCTTGAAGCCACAGGTGAGAGTTGGGTGACTGGCAGACACGAAAAGAGAGCAGCCCAAGAAAGGACTCAGCAAGCCTTCACACCAGAGGTGCTAGTCCTCCCAGAACACCACAAACTAAGGCAATATTGCCTAGGGGCCTCCTGGTTTCCTGTCTCTGCCTACTCCAATCCATCCTTCAAAGCTGCCAAAATGATCTTAATACCCTATCACTCCCCTCTCAAGGATCTCTAAGAACTTCTAGCAGAAAATACAAACTCTTCAGTTTGGACTTTAAAGCCCTTCCCAATCTGGCCCTGGTCTCTTGTTGTTTCCTTTCACATGCCTTCCATTGTAGCTAGACTAGACACTCAGGGCCAGTGCTCCCTGGGAGTGCCTAATGACAGTGTTGGAGATGAACTCAGTGGAATTCAGCCTTCCATCTCCTCTTATCAGCACATTTGCATAAACTGCCTTCTATACAAGGGAAACAATTCCTTCTCATTCTCACCTCTTATAATCTGGAATTTCCTTCAAGGCTCAACTCAGCTGCCTGGCCCGGAAAGCTGCATCTTCTGAATCCACTAATTACTACTACCTTTTCTCTCCTCAAATTAACACATAAATACCTGTGACTTTACATCTTGCTTGGTCTAGGTAGATCACAAGTTCCTTGAAGTCAGAAGTATTGCTCATTTTGTTTATATCTGTACCTTGCCCAGAGGAGATGAGTGGAAGGAGGGAGAGGTGAGAGGAGAAAGGAGGCTGAAGGGATTAGGTTTTCTCCTCCATTACTTATGGGGAGAGGTAAGCCAAGTCCTATCTTCTTGAAAAGGGTAGGACTCCACAGGGAAGTTATTTGGGAGGTGGAGGATAGGACACAGAAGAGGGGTTTGATTCAATGAGGTGGCACCATCTCCCTCAGAGAAGTTACAGCCCCTGTAGGTCAGAACTGTCCCTGTAAGACAAGATGACCCCTTGTAAGTGCCATCTCCCAAGGGGGCATCAACTGCCAGCCCCCAAGGGTTTGGATATGACCAACTGCCAAGGAAATAGTGATGGCTTCCTTGGTCAGAGATATTGATTCTCAGGGGTTGGAATCAACCCCTTCCCTGTGAGAACCTAATCTTGCTTGGTCCCCGAGACAAACCCCAAACTCAAAGTCTAAATATTTCCAAATGGTTTATTGAAGTTATTTGGGGTAGGCTATGGAAAAGATGTGAGGGGGGAAAGGAAAATGGGTGAAGGGGAGCCCTAAAAGTCCCCCCCTCAGCAGATTGACTTTTCAAAGTCTAGAGGCCAGAGACTGTTGTGCCCTGACCTCTCCTCTTGCCAACTGCTTCTTAATGTTATTCTTAAAGTTAACTAAATCTTGTGGTATAGCTTGAGGAACAAGGTAAGGGAGAGACCCAAAGGGTAGAATCTAGTTGGCTCTGGTCAGAAAGAGTCCAAACGAAATCCTTTTTTGAGAAGAGGTATAGCTGTCATGGCAGAGTCTCAGTGGAGGTATTTTTGGGGTCCCAGAAGGAAGACAAGTCTCAGCTGGATGGGCTCTTGGCTCCTGCTCCCAGAAAACTACCTCCCCTCTTCACTTCCCAGAATGGAAGTAACTCCTTCTGTCAGTTGGTTTCAAAGGTCCAGCCAGCTCCCAGAACTCACAGCATTCTCCCCCCTTCCCTCACTGCTTCTGCGGCCGATCTGTCAATCAGGCTGGTGTCTCTCCTCCTTACCTTACACCAGAAATCAGTCATGCCCCTCTTCTTTAAGAATTCTTATACCCGGAGACTTCCGGTTAAGATGGCGGCTTAGAGAAAGCTGAAGTTCAGATCTCCGGAAAACCCTTCCCGACCGATCTCAAACTAGAAGCTCCTAAGGCGCCGAAATTCAAAACGATCAACAGCACAGACCCTGGGAACCCTCCTCCTGGACCTGGACCCGGTTCAAAAGGTACGGCTCCCCTTAAAAGCCAGAACCCGAGATCCCTCGGACCTCAGGGGTAGGAGCGCAGAGTCCAAGGCTCCCGGAAGCGGCAGCCGCGCCGGGCTCAGAGAGCAGGGTCTGAGGAACAACAACCCTCAGGGTCTTCTACCCAAGTCCCAGTCCGGGTGAAAGTTACTGCCTGGGGCTTCCGCTGCAGAGAGCCCGTCGGTCCTGGTGAAAGTTACTGCCTGGGGCCTCCGCTGCAAAGAGCTGGTCGGTCCGGGTGAAAGTTACTGCCTGGGGCCTCCGCTGCAGAGAGCTGGTCAAAACAACAGCAACCCTCAGGGCGGGCAAGACAGCCTCACGGGCTGGATCCTGCTATCCAAGTCTCAGTGAAAGTCTGTGCTCTCGGAGCTTGGGGAAGCGGCAGCCCATCCCCCCGCAGGCCGATGAAACAGCCTCACGGCCAGGGATTCTGAAGGCAACTTCCGGAAAGCGAGCCGGGGGGAGAGTGTGGCCTCGTGGTCCGACCCTTCCATTCCAGTTCCAGTGAGGCATATTCAGTTTAACCCAGGGAAAGTCATAGAACCATCTGCCCAGGACTAAAGCCTCTGATCACCAGACAAAGACAAGAAAAGCCAATCCTCCACGTTCAGAGATGACAAACTCCACAGAAGCACAGAAGCCCCAAAATACCAAGAAAAATAAGAAGAAAGGGGCGACTCTGGACACATTCTATGGAGCCAAAATACAAAATACAGAGCAGATAGAAGAAGATATACAAGAAAATTCTCCAAAATCTTCCAAAGGAAATAGAAACTCTCCACAAACCCATGAAGAATTTGAATCAGAAAGGACCAAAAAGATGGAAGCCCTCTGGGAGGAAAAGTGGGAAATGATGCAAAAGAAATTCACGCATCTACAAAACCAGTTTGACCAAACTGTAAAAGAAAACCAGGCTTTAAAGCAAGAACTAATAAAGCAAAGCCAAAACACCAAGAAATTAGAAGAGAACATAAAATATCTCACCGACAAGGTGATAGATCTGGAAAACAGGGGGAGAAGAGAAAATTTAAGAATAATTGGACTCCCAGAAAAGCCAGAAATAAACACCAAACTGGACATGGTGATACAAGATATAATCAAAGAAAATTGCCCAGAGATTCTAGAACAAGGGGGCAATACAGCCACTGACAGAGCTCACAGAACACCTTCTACACTAAACCCCCAAAAGACAACTCCCAGGAATGTAATTGCCAAATTCCAAAGCTATCAAACAAAAGAAAAAATCCTACAGGAAGCCAGAAAAAGACAATTTAGATATAAAGGAATGCCAATCAGGGTCACACAAGACCTTGCAAGTTCTACGCTGAATGATCGTAAGGCATGGAACATGATCTTCAGAAAGGCAAGAGAGCTGGGTCTCCAACCAAGAATCAGCTACCCAGCAAAACTGACTATATACTTCCAAGGGAAAGTATGGGCATTCAACAAAATAGAAGACTTCCAACTTTTTGCAAAGAAAAGACCAGAGCTCTGTGGAAAGTTTGATACCGAAAATCAAAGAGCAAGGAATACCTGAAAAGGTAAATATTAAGGAAAGGGGAAAAATGTTATCTTCTTTTACTCAAACTCTCTTCTATAAGGACTACATTTATATCAACCTATGTATACTAACATGTGGGGAAAATGTAATGTATAAATAGGGGGTAAAGAAAGACCAAATAGAATAATGGTTCTCACACAAAGATTCACATGGGAAGGGGAGGGGAAGAAAACTCCTATAAGAAGGAGAGGAAGAGGGGGGGGGGGGTTACTTAAACCTCAATCTCAGGGAAATCAACTCTGAGAGGGAAAAACATCCAGATCCATTGGGATCTTGAATTCTATCTTACCCAACAAGGGTAAGGAGAAGGGAAAACCAAGGGGGGGAGGGGGAGAGGGAGAACAAAAAGGGAGGGAAAGAGAGGGGGGGAGGGGGAGGGAACAAAAAGGGAGGGACTAAAAAGGGAAACATCAAGGGAGGGGACAAGGGGGACTGATTCAAAGTAAATCACTGGACTAAAAGGTAGAGCCGAAGAAGAAAAGGTTAGAATTAGGGAAGGCAATCAAAATGCCAGGGAGTCCACAAATGACAATCATAACTTTGAACGTGAATGGGATGAACTCACCCATAAAACGTAGACGAATAGCAGAATGGATTAGAATCCAAAACCCTACCATATGTTGTCTTCAAGAAACACACATGAGGCGGGTTGACACCCACAAGGTCAGAATTAAAGGATGGAGTAAGACCTTCTGGGCCTCAACTGATAGAAAGAAGGCAGGAGTGGTAATCATGATATCTGATAAAGCCAATGCAAAAATAGACCTGATCAAAAGGGATAGGGAAGGTAATTATATTTTGTTAAAAGGGACTCTAGACAATGAGGAAATATCATTAATCAACATGTATGCACCAAATAATATAGCACCCAAATTTCTAATGGAGAAACTAGGAGAATTGAAGGAAGAAATAGACAATAAAACCATACTAGTGGGAGACTTAAACCAACCATTATCAAATTTAGATAAATCGAATCAAAAAATAAATAAGAAAGAGGTAAAAGAAGTGAATGAAATCTTAGAAAAATTAGAATTAATAGACATATGGAGAAAAATAAATAGGGATAAAAAGGAATACACCTTCTTCTCAGCACCACATGGCACATTCACAAAAAATGACCATACATTAGGTCACAGAAACATAGCACACAAATGCAAAAAAGCAGAAATAATGAATGCAGCCTTCTCAGATCACAAGGCAATAAAAATAATGATTAGTAATGGTACATGGAAAACCAAATCTAAAACCAATTGGAAATTAAACAATATGATACTCCAAAACCGTTTAGCTAAAGAAGAAATCATAGAAACAATTAATAATTTCATCAAGGAAAATGACAATGGCGAAACATCCTTTCAAACCTTTTGGGATGCAGCCAAAGTGGTAATCAGAGGCAAATTCATATCCCTGAAAGCTCATATTAACAAACAAGGGAGAGCAGAGATCAATCAATTGGAAATGCAATTGAAAAAACTCGAAAGCGATCAAATTAAAAACCCCCAGCAGAAAACCAAATTAGAAATCCTAAAAATTAAGGGAGAAATTAATAAAATCGAAAGTGATAGAACTATTGATTTAATAAATAAGACAAGAAGCTGGTACTTTGAAAAAACAAACAAAATAGACAAAGTACTGGTCAATCTAATTAAAAAAAGGAAGGAAGAAAAGCAAATTCACAGCATTAAAGATGAAAAGGGGGACAGCACCTCCAATGAGGAGGAAATTAAGGCAATCATTAGAAATTACTTTGCCCAATTATATGGCAATAAATACACCAATTTAGGAGAAATGGATGAATATATACAAAAATACAAACTGCCTAGACTAACAGAAGAGGAAATAGAATTCTTAAATAATCCCATATCAGAAATTGAAATCCATCAAGCCATCAAAGAACTTCCTAAGAAAAAATCCCCAGGGCCTGATGGATTCACCTGTGAATTCTATCAAACATTCAGAGAACAGTTAACCCCAATACTATACAAACTATTTGACATAATAAGCAAAGAGGGAGTTCTACCAAACTCCTTTTACGACACAAACATGGTACTGATTCCAAAACCAGGCAGGTCAAAAACAGAGAAAGAAAACTATAGACCAATCTCCCTAATGAATATAGATGCAAAAATTTTAAATAGGATACTAGCAAAAAGACTCCAGCAAGTGATCAGAAGGATCATTCACCATGATCAAGTAGGATTCATACCAGGGATGCAGGGCTGGTTCAACATTAGGAAAACCATCCACATAATTGACCACATCAACAAGCAAACTAGCAAGAACCACATGATTATCTCAATAGATGCAGAAAAAGCCTTTGATAAAATACAACACCCATTCCTATTAAAAACACTAGAAAGCATAGGAATAGAAGGGTCATTCCTAAAAATAATAAACAGTATATATCTAAAACCAACAGCTAATATCATCTGCAATGGGGATAAACTAGATGCATTCCCAATAAGATCAGGAGTGAAACAAGGATGCCCATTATCACCTCTACTATTTGACATTGTACTAGAAACACTAGCAGTAGCAATTAGAGAAGATAAAGAAATTGAAGGTATCAGAATAGGCAAGGAGGAGACCAAGTTATCACTCTTTGCGGATGACATGATGATCTACTTAAAGAATCCTAGAGATTCAACCAAAAAGCTAATTGAAATAATCAACAACTTTAGCAAAGTTGCAGGATACAAAATAAACCCACATAAATCATCAGCTTTTCTATATATCTCCAACACAGCTCAGCAGCAAGAACTAGAAAGAGAAATCCCATTCAAAATCACCTTAGACAAAATAAAATACCTAGGAATCTATCTCCCAAGACAAACACAGGAACTATATGAACACAACTACAAAACACTCGCCACACAACTAAAACTAGACTTGAACAATTGGAAAAACATTAACTGCTCATGGATAGGACGAGCCAATATAATAAAAATGACCATCCTACCCAAACTTATTTATCTATTTAGTGCCATACCCATTGAACTACCAAAATACTTCTTCACTGATTTAGAAAAAACCATAACAAAGTTCATTTGGAAGAACAAAAGATCAAGGATATCCAGGGAAATAATGAAAAAAAACACATATGATGGGGGCCTTGCAGTCCCAGACCTCAAACTATATTACAAAGCAGCAGTCATCAAAACAATTTGGTACTGGCTAAGAAACAGAAAGGAAGATCAGTGGAATAGACTGGGGGAAAACGACCTCAGCAAGACAGTATACGATAAACCCAAAGATCCCAGCTTTTGGGACAAAAATCCACTATTCGATAAAAACTGCTGGGAAAATTGGAAGACAGTGTGGGAGAGACTAGGAATAGATCAACACCTCACACCCTACACCAAGATAAATTCAAAATGGATGAGTGACTTAAACATAAAGAAGGAAACCATAAGTAAATTGGGTAAACACAGAATAGTATACATGTCAGACCTTTGGGAGGGGAAAGGCTTTAAAACCAAGCAAGATATAGAAAGAATCACAAAATGTAAAATAAATAATTTTGACTACATCAAACTAAAAAGCTTTTGTACAAACAAAACCAATATAACTAAAATCAGAAGGGAAACAACAAATTGGGAAAAAATCTTCATAGAAACCTCTGACAAAGGTTTAATTACTCATATTTATAATGAGCTAAATCAATTGTACAAAAAATCAAGCCATTCTCCAATTGATAAATGGGCAAGGGAAATGGATAGGCAGTTCTCAGATAAAGAAATCAAAACTATTAACAAGCACATGAAGAAGTGTTCTACATCTCTTATAATCAGAGAGATGCAAATCAAAACAACTCTGAGGTATCACCTCACACCTAGCAGATTGGCTAACATAACAGCAAAGGAAAGTAATGAATGCTGGAGGGGATGTGGCAAAGTAGGGACATTAATTCATTGCTGGTGGAGTTGTGAACTGATCCAACCATTCTGGAGGGCAATTTGGAACTATGTCCAAAGGGCGACAAAAGAATATCTACCCTTTGACCCAGCCATAGCACTGCTGGGTCTGTACCCCAAAGAGATAATGGACACAAAGACTTGTACAAAAATATTCATAGCTGCGCTCTTTGTGGTGGCCCAAAACTGGAAAACGAGGGGATGCCCATCAATTGGGGAATGGCTGAACAAACTGTGGTATATGTTGGTGATGGAATACTATTGTGCTCAAAGGAATAATAAAGTGGAGAAGTTCCATGGAGACTGGAACAACCTCCAGGAAGTGATGCAGAGCGAGAGGAGCAGAACCAGGAGAACATTGTACACAGAGACTAATACACTGTGGTACAATAGAACGTAATGGACTTCTCCATTAGTAGCGGTGTAATGTCCTGAACAATCTGCAGGGATCTAGGAGAAAAAACACTATCCATAAGCAGAGGACAAACTGAGGGAGTAGAAACTCCGAGGAAAAGCAACTGCCTGAATACAGAGGTTGAGGGGACATGACAGAGGATAGACTTTAAATGAACACTCTAATGCAAATACTATCAACAAAGCAATGGGTTCAAATCAAGAAAACATCTAATGCCCAGTGGACTTACGCGTCGGCTATGGGGGGTGGGGGGGAGGAAAAGAAAATGATCTATGTCTTTAACGAATAATGCTTGGAAATGATCAAATAAAATATATTTAAAAAAAAAAAAAAAGAATTCTTATACCCACCCAAAAGGAGGTGATGTCCATTTGCTGCTGCCAATCTTGCCAATGTCTGCAATGAGTATTTGGCCAAAGCTGTGCTATGGTATGCTATGCCTTGGCCTTGAATACATCTCTCAGTCTTCACTGAAGCCTGATTGTATTTCTTTGCTTTACATACTTTATTTGTCTAGAAATCTGAGGTGCAGTTTTGATAAAGACAAAGCAATCTATGAGTGCCAGAGCAATGGCCACCCCAACCTCAATGACTATCTCCTGATGAGTGACTAAATGAATAGAAAAGCATTTATTAAGAGCTTACTATGTAAGAGCATGGTACAAATGGAAAAGTAAGGCAGTTCCTGCTCTCAAGGAACTGACTGCTTTTTTAAAATAAATTTTTTCAGTTAACAAAAATTTATTTTTCTCCCTTTTACCTCTTTTCTCATTAAAATTAAAAGAAATCCTTTTAACAATATATGCATAGTCAAGCAAAAGAAATCCCCACATTAATCAAATTCAAAAATCTCTGTGTCTCATTCAGCATCCCAAGCCCATCACCTTCCTGTTAGAAGTAAAAATGCTTCATCATTGGTCCTCTGGAATCAATTAATCATAATTCCTAAATCACTCAAAATTGTTTGTCTTTACAATGTTGTTGTTTTTGCATAGATTGTTCTCCTCATCCTGTTCTTTCTGCATCAATTCAAATGTCCTCTCAGGTATCTCTGCAATCATTCCTTTCATCATTTTTTATAGTACAATAGTATTACATTACATTCATGTGCCATAATTTGTTTAGCAGTTTCCCAACTGATGGGTACCACATTAGTTTCCAATTCTTTGGTACCACTCCAGGCCTGGCTCTTTATCCACTGTGCTACCTAGCTGCCCCTTATAGGATATTTCTATAACCAGTTTTACCTAAAAATCATGCTTTAAACAAGTGAAAAAGCTTATAACATTTTTCATAAAACATTAGCTATAGAAACTATTTTAGAGATCATCTAGTCTCATACCCTCATTTTAAACATAAGGAAACTAAGAGATTAAGGAATTTACCCAAGTTCACACTCTAAGAACAGATGTCCTTTCTTGGGGCATTAAAACTTTTTTTTAATAGTTTGATAACTGTATTTCTATATAATTTGTTTCCTTTATCCTCTTTTGTATTTGATGTTATACATTTAAAAACATAATTCTGAGAAAGGGTCCATAGACTTCACCAGTCTGCTAGGGGGTCCATGGCCCAGAAAAAGTGAAGGATCCCTGCTCTGGACTGCTGGTCCATTTCTTGCTAAAATCATATGCTTCCAGTTGTGTTTAAATGTTCTCAATATTTATTTAACAAGTATTTATTAATCCTTTACTATGTGCAAGGCTCTACATCTTCCCAACAAACTTACTGATGGGGGTCATGGTCAGGAGATGGAGAGGTCAGAACCAGGCAACCCCAAAAAAGGGAGTAAAGGCAAAGCTCAAATACTGGAAGGGCTTCCATGTTAAAAAGGTATTTTTATGGCTCTTGGATGGGAAGAGAGAGAAATTCAAAGTGATGTATAAAAGTTAAAGGGAAATATTGCCTCTATATAAAGAAGAACTTGACTTAATGTGTCCAAAACAGGACTTGGCTTTGTCCCTAAAATAGACTACCTCAAAACTTCTCTATTTCTTTTTTTTTCAACCCTTATTTTCTGTCCTAGTAACAACTATAAAATAGAAGGGCAAGGGCTAGGCAAATGCAGATTAAGTAACTTGCCCAGGATTACATAGCTAGGAAGTATTCAAGGTCACATTTGAACCCAGCTCCACTTGTCTCCAGGCCTGGTGCTCTGTCCACTGGATGTAGCTATCTGCTTCCCTACTTCTTTTCATGGGAATTATAGTTCTCCCAATCCCATGGCCTCAAAAACTTCATCACCACCTCTTCCTTCTTGCTCACCCACCATATCTAATTGGATACTAAGTCATTGATTCTATCTCCATATCCTCTCTCACCATTCATCCCCTTAGCATCAAGGGGGTAGACTGGAATCAAAAGATGTGAGTTCAAATCTAGCCTCAGAAAAAGAGAAAAAGAATGTATATAATACTTACTGTGTTCCAAGCATTGTGCTAACTGCTTTTACAAATATAATCTCTTTTGATCCTCAACAGTTACTCTGTAAAGTAAGTTCTATTCTAATACTCATTTTATAGTTTATAGTAGTTTATAGTTGAGGAAACTGGGGCAAACAGAGAAAAAGCAACATACCCAGAATCACACAGCTAGTAAGTGTCTGATGTCAGATTTGAACTCATATCTTCCTTATTCCAGACTCATTAGTCACCAGATACCACTGGCACTTACTAACTAGTGTGGTCCAGAATCAGTTGCTTTACTTCTCTATCTGCCTCAGTTTCCTCATTTGAAAATAGAGATAATAGGGAATAATATCACCCATTTCTTAGGGTCATTGTGAGGTCAAAGTGAAATAATTGTATAGCATTTTCCAAACCTTAAAGTGCTATATAAATGCCAACTATCACTGTCATTGTTGTTGTGATCATCTATTCACCTTGCTAACCTAGTTCAGCAGCTCATCATGAATGACCATTTTTCCCTCCACCCTGTACCTGAGCCTCTCCTAACCTCTCCCCTCCACCATCCATCCATTCACACACACATAACTTCCAAAACCTTCCAGAACCATTTTCCTGTAACACAGGTCTGATCATATCAATCCTTTGCTCAAAAGTTTTCATTAGCTCTTGACTATAGGATAAAATGCCACCCCTCTTTCTGGCATTCAAAGTCTTCTTCAATCTGACTCCATCTGAACTTTCCAATGATATTTCATGTTATTCCTCTTGGTGTGCCTGATGTTTCAGTCAAACTGGACTATTAGCTCTTCTCCACACTCAGCATTGGGCAGGTAGGTGGCATAGTCAGTAGTTCCAGCCTGGAACCAAGAGGTCCTGAATTTAAATCCAGCTTCAAACACTTACTAGCTATGTGACCCTAGGCAAGTACTTATTCTTGTTTTCCTCACTTTTCCACATCTGTAAAATGAGCTGGAGAAGGAAAGTGCAAATCATTGCAGAGTCTTTGCCAAGAAAACCTCCAATGGGGTCATGAACAATCGGACACAACCAGTCAGCTAAAACAACAAAACTCAACATTCCTCCTCTTGCCTACAAGTATTTACACAAGTTTCCCTGTGTTCCGGAACTACACTCCCTCCTTCCTCATGGCTCCTCTTGAGAATCCTTATCTTCCCTCAAGACTTCACAAGGCTTCTCTGTAGTGCTTTCCATCAGCACCACCTCTCAACACATACACAAGCCCTTAATATATTCAATCTCCTCAAGTCACTTTTTATTTCCCTGTAAACAAGTTAGATCTCCATCTCAATCCCCCTCCAGTAGAATGAAAGCTTCTTACTCTCCTGAGAACAGGAACTGTTTCACTGTCCATTAGATTGTAAGTTCTTTGAGGGCAAAGACTATCTTTTGCCTCTTTTGGCTTCCCCAGCACTTAGTCCAATGCCTGGCACATAATGGCACTGAAATGCTTTTTGAGTTGACTGATTGAGCTTGCTCTCCCTGTTTCATAGAAACAGCATGACCCAGAGAAAATCTTGGATATGGAATCAGGTGACCGAGGTTTGGTTCCTAGCTCTACCACTCAACACTTTTATTAACTTGAGCATTCCTACCCCCAATATTGTGGCAATATGGTTCTAAACCCAGAATAAAAGAGGATAGATTAACAAATCCGTGAAGAATTCAACATGTTGAGAAAGAGTGTGATGTATCAGACTTGGAGTAAGAGAGATCTTAGTCAAGGGCACTTTACCATCTGTAAAATAAGTAACTAGCAGAGCTTGACAGTCCCTTCCAGTGCTAAATCTGTCACCATATGGTCTTTGTCTTTGTATTCCCTGCATCTAGTATGGTATCTCACATACCCAATCCATTGCCAAGGTTTATCTTTTTTCACTTCCCAACATCCCTCTTGAAATTCTCCTTCTCAAAATGTTTAGGAGGGTGGGTCTTCCTATCTCATCTAGATTTTAGGAAGAACGTAGAAAAGCTTGATATAATGCCCAGGGGAGCCTGTGATCTAGTAAATAAGGGATGACTGGTAAGTTCTGTCATCCAGAAACAGGAGGAGCCATGCAACTGCCAATGGATCATGACTGCCATCATTTTCAGGGGTTTTCTAGGAAGGTCTAACAAATTCAGATACCATCATATTGACTTCAACTAAATACTTGCTAAAATGAAATGAAATTACACTGGAAAATAGCTATACATTGCCACAGAAACTTGGAAATTTAAAGGGTGCAAATGGTACCATCCCAAAGAAAGCTTCTTCTCTCCCTTCCAAATAATGATCATATCTCAGATGAATTGCTCTTAACCTGCACCTGACCCTGGACAAAACAACTTTAACCAAAGGTTTGCTTCCTCTCCCCTACTACCAATCTCTGGTCTATCTACCCTCCTTCTTGCTCCTGGCACAAAAACTCCTAGTTAGGACTCCAAAAAGAATACCAGTCTTGGAGATGGGGAGTTAAGTGGCAAGGGGTCCTCTCTTACTAATAATGTGACAAGTTATTTTGGCTAAGTATCTGTAAAATAAATATATAGTTAATTCTGCTATAGTGTAATGTGTTCCTATTGCAATACATTTTCCAAAGCAGCATCTCAAGGCCTCACCTATTGCATCATCAAATTTCTGTCTTCCTTACAAGTTCATCCCACATTTATTTTCTAATCTGCTTTACATGAATCCATAAGAAGATTTGTGTCTAATCATCAGTCCATGATTTGGAGACTGGAGGCAGCCGCTGTGATCTCCCATTTCTGGGAAATTCAACAATACAATAATTTCAGCACTTCCTAAATAGTTTTGTCTGTGATGGGGGAAATCTATGGAAATAAAATATTTTGAGGAAAAGCCAGGGATTGTTTTAGGTGTTTGTTTAAAAAAAGGTGGGGTTTTTTATATTCAACTTGATATTCAAAATATTAACTTTCAGTTACCCTAATTATTCTAAGAATTCTAAATTTAGAAGAAATTTAAAGCAGCTATCCACCCTGTTATACTCAAAAAGGAAGAAAAGGAAAAGTGGTTATCCATCCTCTTCAAAAAGACCTCTAAGGAAAAGAAACCAAGGTGACCCATTGCATTTTTGGATAGCTCTAATGATTAGCAAATATTTCCTGACAACATGCTCAAATGTACTCCTTTGCAATGACTACCCATTGGTCTTGGTTATTCTCTGTAGGGCTAAACTCAAGCCTAATCCCTCTTCCATTTAACAGCTTTTTGAAAACTTCAACACAGCTATTGAATCTTCTCATTCTCCTTTTCTCCAACATAAACACTGCCAGGTTTTTTGAGGGTTTTTTTCAATCAATTTTCACATGACATACCTTCAAGACTCTTCCCCATTTTAGGTGCCTGATCTGGCCACTCTTTAGTTTATCACTGTTCTTAAACTTTGGCTAACATAACTTTCCAAAATAATCCAGATGAGGTCTGCCCAGGGCAGAGTACAGAGGCATTATCACCTCCTTATTCCTAAAAGCTGCCCTCTTTTTAATACAGCCAAGGATCCCATTGAGGTTTTTTTTTGGCTATAACAACACATTTGTGACTTATCAGGACTGTGTTCTACTAAAAGCCTCAGATCTTTTTCAGAGAATATCTAGTCTAATCAGGTCTTCCCCATCCTGCACTTGTGATTGTTTTTTTTTTTTTAACCCAAGTGTGAGAATTCACATTCTTCTCCAACCGAATTTCATCTTATTAGATTCAGCCCAATGCTATAGCCTCTCAAGATCTTTTTGGATCCTGTAATCCAAAGGGTTAGTTATCCCTTCTAACTTTGTGCCATCCAAAAATCTAATCCTCTCTTTAACCTAGTCATTGATGACAATGCTGAACAGCACAAGTCCAAGAATATATCCTAAAGGGTTCTTCACTGCAGACCTCCTGCCAAATTGACATAGAATTACTGATCCTTCATTTTTTAATCTTACCATTCAACCAGATCTGGATCCTTACAACTGTGTTATCATCTAGGTTATATCTCTCCCTCTAATTTACAAAAATAACATGAGATGCTTTATCAAAAGTTTTGCTAAAATAGAGGTAATTAGGTAAACTATTTCTACAGCATTCCCTTGACTTATTCATTTAAAAATCCTATCATAGAGAAGATAGGTGGTTCAATGGATTAAGAGCCAAGCCTGGAGAAGGGAGGTCCTGGGTTCAAATATGATCTCTGACACTTCTGAGCCCTGTGACCTTGGACACGTCATTTTATCCCAAATCCCTCGCCCTTACTGCTCTTCTCCCTCAGAAGATTTTAAGACAGAAAGTAAAGGGATTTTTAAAAATCCAATCAAAAAAGATTGGTCTGAAATGTCTTGTTCTAAATGAAGCTATGCTGACTCTTTTATAATCACTATTCCTTTTTGTATATGATCATTAACTACCTCTTAAATGACCTATCCTTAAATTTGCCCTGGATTTGAAGTCATATATTGGCCTATCATCTGCAAGTTCCATTCTCTTCCCTTTTCTGAAAAATCAAGACGTTATTCTTTTCCAATCCTGCAGTATCTCTTCTATTTCTTCTATTTACAATGACTTTTCAGATAATACTGGTAGGAGTTCAGCAATCATAGTTGTTGATTCTTTTACTCAAGAGGTTTTCAGCTGAGTCAAGTAAAAGAATTTCATCAGAAGCATCTTGGGTGCTCTCTTACTATCTCCTCATTTATCTTGGGCATCAACTCCATTAGCTAACCATGTTCCTGCACTTCCAAAACAAGGATCATTCTTTTAGGCAGAGCCATCCAAAGCAAAGTCAGAATGGAGTGGCTCCATCTTCTCTAACTTGTCAGTTATCATGGTCCCCTTTGTCCCAAGCATCACTACTATCTCTTTCTTGATGTTCTTTCCTCTGCCCCACCAAACATTCTCTAAAACCCTCTATTGTCCTCCTTTTGGTCCTCATCATTCAGTTATTTCAGTCCTATCTGACTTTTCATGCCCCATCTGATATTTTCTTAGCAAAGATACTGGTGTGGTTCGCAATTTCCTTCTCCAGCTCATTTTACAGATGAGGAACTGAGGCAAACAAGGTGAAATGACTTGCCCTGGGTTACCTAGTCAAGGTATGAGGTGAGATTTGAACTCAGGAAGATGGAGTCAGACCCAGAATACTATCCACTATCATTCTTAGCTTAGATCAGTATGCATTGATTAAGCACCTAGTCTGTGCTGAATACTGTACTAAGTACCAAGGATACCCCCCAAAATGTGGGGGGAACCCCTCCTATCAAGGAGCTCACGTTCTGAAGGGGAAGATACCATGCCAACAAGTAAGAACAAGGCATACTTGTAGATAATAACAGAGAGAAGGTACTGACTAATTAAAGTGGATGAAGAAAGGTTTCTTGCAGAAGGTGGGATTTTTAACATGGACCTGAAGGATAGCCAGGAGATGGAGATGAAAAGGGAAGAAATTCTAGGCATGGGAACAGTCAGTAAAAATACAAAGTCAGGAGTATCTTAGGAGAGGAACAGCTAGGAGGCCAGCGTCACTAGATCATTAATTATATAGAAAAAAAAAAAAGTAAGGTGTGAGGAGACTAGAGAGGAAGTAGCCAGATTTACAGATGAATGCCAAACAAGATTTTGTATTTGATCCTGAAGACAATACAAGACCCACTGGAGATTTAATCAGAAAGTCATTGAAGGGATTAGGGCCTGCACCTGGGTGGTGGCAGCATCACAGGCGTGGGAAGAGCACATCCAAGAAATATTATTAAGATAGAACTAACAAGATTTGGCAATCATTTTGAACTTTAGACCTTCTGACATTATTTTACAGGCTTATATTGTGCCAATATTTATACTGTCTTACCCTCTCATCCATCTTCAACAATCAATTGATTGAGACATTTATTAAGAGCTTAACATGTGTCCATCACTATGCTAAATTTTAAGGATGTAAAGAAAAAGCAAGAACAGTCCCTCCCCAAGGGTGATGATGCAAGCCTATAAGCCCTGCTTCCTGGGGAAGCTGAGGTTGGTGGGCCATTTGAGCTCAGGAGTTCTGAGCTGTAGCAGGACTAAAGTGGATCAAGTGTCTAAAATACAGTTAGCAACTAGATGGTGAGTCCCCAGGAGGAGAGGTGGACCAGCCCAAGTCACTGATGGGAGAAGACCAAGCCTCTACATTAAACAATGGGATTGGGTTTATCAGTTGCAGCTGCACTTCCACCTGGGTAAGATCTGGAGACCCAGTTTCAAAATAGACACACAAAAAACAGTCCCTGCCCTCAAAAAGATTACATTCCAATGGAAGAGAAAAAACCATGCATAAATAGGTGCATATGATACAGAGTAGATAAAAACCACTTCAATGTCATAAATTGTTGCTGAATTCCCTGTGTCCACATTGGCTTCTTTAAGAAAATTCCCATTTTCTCTTACCATTGGAATTGTTTCCCTTTGTAGCTTTTGAATTTTATTTTTTAAGAGTTTTTATTTTTTAACTTTTAAATTTTTTTTAATTTAAATTTTTTTTAATTATTTTTAAAAATAACTTTATTTATCCTCCTCAACTGATTTCTGTCTTGGAAATATAAGCTATCAGCTAGGCTATCTGCTGTTTAGGTCTTTCTTTCCTCTTAACATTTCTAAATTTTCTTGGTTTTTGTTTTTGTTTTTGTTTTCAAAATCTGAGGGCCCTGTCTGTTTATACCCCAGCTTTCCTTTCCTTCTCCACCCAAAACTCAAGGAGGAAGCCCCATCATTTCCACCTCAGCAGCTAATTTTTCCTTATTGGTGAGAATTAACTACTAGAGCTTTCCTGTACCTTTTGAAGGAAAATTAAGTTATCATAAAAAAAAGTCAGGAAGTTATGAGGGATGTGGCTATGGAGAGAAGGAAAGAGAAAGAAACAAACAGAACATTCTAGAAGACATCTGGAGCACGGAAATCTCCCCATACTATGATGTCTATCAAGGAGGTGGGATTAGCCACGTTTCTCAAAAGTCTCATCTTTTTCTTCATTCTGCCCAAGTAACCTACAGCATAATCCAAAGTCAAAAACATTTGTTTCCCTCTCCACTGATCCTTATCTGAATGCTCTCCACTACATTTCCCCCTTTTGGTTACAAAATTTCTTCGCATGACAAACATATCCCAGCCTCTTCCCCTTTACTTTGTCTATTTCTCTGGAACAATTTATACCCATCCTGCACCATATTCTGGGTTCAGGTTTCAGCCTACCAAGACCCAGTGATACCTATGAGGTCAAATTTGCCTCCTTACAAGGAACCTCCAGTTCCTTGTATTTATTATCTAAATTGGAAGTATTTGTGCATGGACATTTAAGGTTCAGGTTTTACTAATTACTCTTTCCACAGATTTTGTCTCCTGTGAACTTCTGAATGTTTCGACAGCTAGTGTTTTCCTTTCATGGTAGTTACTCTCTATGAATATAACTTGACAAGTAATAAACAAAAAGCATTTTTCTCCTTCTTGCCACCCATGTTTTTATTTTAATTTGGAATTTTTTATTTAATTAATTTAGAATATTTTTCCATGGTTACAAGATTCATGTTCTTTCCCTCCCCTCCCCAAAGCCGACGAACAATTCCACATGTTTTTATTTTAAAATAAAGTCTTTTAAAATACATTTACAGGACCTCAGGCATCTAGATGTCTTGCTAGCCTTTGTTAGATATACTCACCATCCTTGGCCAGGAGTCTGTCATTCTGGCATGTTTTTATTATTCTTGCCTTTTGTTTTCACATATATTTCCAAACTTATGTGGTATACTAGATAGAGTACTAGCCCTGGAGTCAAGAAGTCTAGAGTGCAAATCTAGCCTCAGAGACTTACTAGTTGTGTGAACATGGGCTTCGTTTTCCTCAGGTGTTTCATCTGTAAAATGGGGATGATAATAATAGCACCTCCCTCCAGAGTTGTTCTAAGGGTCAAATGAAATAAAATATTTGTAAAGTGCTTGAGACATAGTAGATGGTTAATAAGTGTGTGTGTGTGTGTGTGTATACATATTCCTCTCTTTCTCCTTTCCAAGAAGCTTAGATCAGCAAAACAATACACTGACCACATTTGTTGTTCAGTTATGTTTGACTGTTCCTGACTCCACTGGAGGTTTTCTTAGCAAAGATATTGGAGTGGTTTGTCATTTCTTTCTCTAGCTCATTTTACAGATTAGGAAACTGAGGGAATAAGTGACATACTCAGGGTCACACTGCTAATACATGTCTAAGGCTAGAATTGAACTCAGGTCTTCTTAACACCAAGCCAAGCCTTCCATCCTCTATGCTACCCATCTGCCCCTCAACATCTGTTAGTATATATCATGTTCTATACCCATAATCTCCCTACTCTCCAGTGAAGGGGGGATGTATCATCTCATTTTTTCCCCTCTGGGGCCATATTTAGTTATAATTATACTGAATTCTGGTGGGAAGGGTGATTCTTTTTGTTATATGTGCTTTCCATTGTTGGAATTATTAACTCTATTGCTTTCCTGGTTCTGTTTACTTCACCCCCTACCATTTCCAAGGCATTCTCATGCTTTTCCAATTTGTCACCTTTTGCATTTCTTATGGCACAGTCACAGAACATTGACACAGCACAATTTGTTTAAATATTCTTCAGGTAGTGGGTTCCTGATTTATTTCTAGTTCTTTATTCCCACAAAGTGCTGCTATGAACACTTCAGTATGTGAGACCTTTATATCTTTGCTCCCCACCTCCAACAAACTTACAAACCTAACCATAAGATTTCTAGGACAAAAGAGATGTATATTTTAGTTCTTTTCTTAGCATAATTCCAAACTGCTTTCAAAAATAATTAGATCAATGCACAGCTCCTTCAACAGTATATTAGCATCTGTCTTTCTATAGCCCCTTCAACACTGACTTATTTTTGTCATCTTTACCAATGTACCTTACCTTGTTTTTAATTTAATTTTTTTATATTATGCAGGAATTGCTTTAAATTGCATTTCCCTTATTATGAATGATTTTGAGCAACAGCATTTCACATAATTAGTTAAGAGTTTGCAATTCTTTTTGACAATTGTTTGTTTATATCTTTGACCGTTGGTTTGAAATATTTTAGTTAATTCCCTATATTGTAGATATCCGATGCTTACAAAAGATATTTCATGCAAGGTTTTGTGAGGCTTTTTGTCCAATTTTTAGATTCTTTTCTTATCCATGTTGAACCAATTTTATTTGTTTAAAAGCTTTCTGTTTTTATGTCATTGAATTTGTCCTTTTTATCCTTTGTGATCTCCTCTATTCCTCTTCTGGTTAAGCTTTCTCCCTCTAGCCATAATTGTGAAAGATGCCTCCTGAGATCCATTGTCCTTCAATATTTTAATGACATGACATTTTATATTTAGTTTACATGTTCATTTGGACCTTAACTATGATATGTAGTATAAGAATAGACTCTGAAAACTGTAATCCTGGGAAAATCTAGACTAAGCCATGGAAGAGAACATCTAGAATTTGAAGCAGTGATTATAAATAGCCCATATAGTTTCATAAAAAATAAATCATGAAAAAACATTTTTAAAAAAAGAACAAATCATTAGGGGCCACTAGGTAGCACATTGGATAGAATGCCAGGCCTGGAGTTCAGAGGGCTGAGGTTCAAATCTAGCCTCAGACATTTCCTAGCTGTGTGACCCTGGGCAAGTCACTAAACCAGAATTATCTAGCCCTTACCACTCTTCTGCCTTGGAATCAATACTTAGTACTGATTGTAAGACAGAAGGTAAGGGTTTAAAAAATCAATCAATCATACTAGATTAGACTTATTTCCTTTTTTTCCCTCTAGACAGGATTAATAAACTAAAAGGACCAAGAAAATGCTGCATAGTTTACCAGCATTGATGAAGGATCACCCTACTATAGTGGCTAAGACGGAGCAAGATAGACTAGATGATAATGTTTCAGAAGTAGTTGAAGGATAGGATCCAAAAGCAATAATTGGTGACTTAATGGGAACTTGTTAGGATCCTGTCTCCACATATCTTGGGCATTTGTGCATAGACCTGTGCTGTTTATCATGGTTACCAATGACTTAAAGATATAGATGGCCACCAGGAGAGAGATGTCCTCCCTAATGGAAGCCAGAATCAGGATCCAAAATGCTCTTAATAAGCTGCTGAATCTAGTAAGACAAATCCAATGGGAACAAATAGAAAGACTATATCTTGAGTTTGTTTTTGAATTCAGGTTTACAAATACAAGATGGCTTGGGCATTGTTGGAAAAAAATCAAGGCGTTTTAGAGAACAGCAACTTCAAGATGCAGCAGTGAGTGATATGGCAGCCAAAAAGGCAGAGGTGGAGCTTCTGAGAATTAGGAGTTGATAACATCTCTGGACTCTGTCCTAAGTAGACCATATCTAGTGCATTTTGCTCAGGTCTAAGTATAATTTAAGATGACAGTGTCTGCAGATGGACAACCAATGAGAGGAAAGACCTTCAGTCCGTGCTAGATGAAGCTCAATTGGAAGATCTAAAGATGTTTAGTCTACAAAAGAGAAGTTTCACTGGGATGCAAAAGCTTTCTTCCAATATCTAAAGGGCTGCCAGGTAAGAATGTGATCAGACTTGTTCTGTCCAGCCTCCACAGGCAGAACCAGAAAGCGGTAGGTACAAGTTGCCAAGAAGCGAATTTAGGTTTGATGCCAGGAATATCTTTCTAACAATTAGAGATGTCCCAAAGTGTGAGAGGCTATCCTGGGACGTAGAAAGTTCCACAACCCTGAAAGTCTTCAAGCAGAGACCAAATGACCCAGGTATAATTGGAATTCCTTTTCGGGTATAGGATGGACTAGAAGATTGTTAAAATGCCCTACAGATTAGAAATTCTTTGAAAAAGGAAAGGAACACAGTTATTCCAAACTAGTTTTCCACCAAATTGCTTCCAATTTCCCTAGCAGCTCTTGTCAAATATCTAGGCTTTTCCTAATTGGGAAATTTGGGTGGTATGGTAAAGAGTGCTGGAACTGGAGTCAGGAAGACTCAAGTTCAAATCTGATCTCAGACACTTACAGGTTGTGTAATCAGAGCAAGTTACTTAACTATTGTCTGCCTCAGTTTCCTGACCTGTACAACAGGGATTTAAACTGGCACCTATCTCCTAGAGCTTCTTTTGTGAGGACAAAATAAGATATTTGTAAAACCTTTTACAAAACTTAAAAGTACTATGTAAGGGGCAGATAGGTAACAAAGTAGATTGAGAGCCAACCCTGGAGACAGAGGTCCTGGATTCAAATCTGACCTCAGACATTTCCTAGCTATGTGACTGAGGCAAGTCACTTAACCATCAATGCCTAACCCTTACCATTCTTTTGCCTTGGAACCAATTCACAGTATTATTGTGTATTGTTAAGGGTTTACATTAAAAAAAATACAATGCAAATTCTACCTGATATTATTCATTTCTATTCTGGTAGGTATAAACAGTTACAGACAGGGGTTGTTTCTGATTCTTGCTTCTGTCAACTCGTTCCACTGTCATTCCCAAAATATAAACCTTCATCCAAAGATTTAAATCCCATTGTCAGACTTTTTATTTCTCAAACACATAGTTCTGTTCTGCATCCCTTGCCTTCAATGGGGAAGAGTCAGGAAAACACAATCTGTATCCCCATGGTCTTCCATTTCTTACCCAAGACTCTGTCATCGTTGGCAATACTCTCTAGGTTCCTTAGGTCAGTAATCATTTGTATCTAAGGAGCCCGTCAAGCCTTGGGAAGTTTTCTGTTATGTCTTAGATCCATGTTCTGGAAAGACAACAGACTTCTCTGCTATTATCATGCTAATAAATAGCTGCCTTGGTACCTCTGAGCAGTCACCATCCCCCAGGACTCTTCTCTTCTTCATCTGTTCTTTATAGGTGATTTCCCACTTGATAGTTTTTGTATTTCTCTTATCATTCCTTAGAAGATTAAAAAAAAGTTACTTCCTGCTCTTCGAAAAGAGCATTGAATTATTTATTTTAATTTTCCAGTGTAGAATTGTCCTTTTCCCTGTCTTCTGTATGACATTCTTGCATTTATGATTTCCTGACAAGGGCCAAGTTTCCCTCCACTGAAACTCTCCTCCCATTTTTTTTTTTAAGAAACACTTCATTTCACACACACACACATACCAAAAAAAAAAAAAAAAAGCTCTATTATGAAGAGGTGTCGAGTCCCCTTACCTTCTATTCTAGGAGGAAGCACAGCCTACACTTGACACATAATTACTTGGCAATGATAGAAACATAAACATAGCACACTCAATGCTAGGGAGGGAGTGAGGGGAAAATTCATCTTCTCTCCTTCCTGACTGAGATTCTTTTCCTGGTTCTTTTTTTTTAAAAACTCCCTTCAAGTGTTTACACCACTCCTGAGCACTTCTTTTAGACCCTTACCACCCTCAAAAACTTGACAGCTAAACCAAGCTTCCTTTCTTTTATCTCAATGACTTATTAGCCATATCTCATTTCCTTTCTCAACAGCCTTTATTTGTTTTACCTGCCAAGTTGTTTTGCCTAATCTAGCAACTCTCTTCTCCACTTCTTTGGATTTAGAATTGGAAGAATTAGTTCAAATCTCAATCCAGGTTTAAATCTCATCCCTACCACTATGTGACATTAAGTAAATCTTATCTGAAATCTCACCTTCATCTATAAAATGAGGCAGCTGGACTACATGATCTCTCAAGTCCTTTCTTGCTCTAAATATATGTCCAATGATTCTTCTTAAGTCCTTCTCTTCAGGCCCTCTTTCCTAATCCTTTTCTTCCTTCAGATTAAGTCTTCATTCAACTCTTTCTTTGTTCTCTGAGGTTTCTTCTCTCCCAGATATAGCCTTTGGCTGTCTTCCCAAGTTTGGTGCCCTCCAAATTGCTTTCATAGATTGTGTCTCCTTGTTCCATTTAAGTCTTTGCCTCCTCTTCCCTCCCCTCCCCCCAACTTGACTATTCTATAAACTTGACCAGCCCATCCAAAGTTCAGTTATCATATTCACTATTACGCTCAGTATAGAGAATTTGCAGGCATGATAAAGGAGGGGGAAAACCATTTTATGGAAATCCAAGGCCTCAAACTAGGTCCTTTCTAGTACAGAGTCTCATTTTATTATTTATTAATATTTTTTCAATGACATGTAGAAACAGTTTTTGACCATTGTTTTTGACATTTTACAATTGGGATTCTCTCTCCCTCCCTCCCCTCTGAGGCAATAAATAGTCTGATATAAGTTAAATCAGTGCCTTCATACAATATGTAAAGAAAAAAACTCATATGAAGGGATTTTTGCCTTTCTGTCCCCAATGTTTCACACAGTCCTGGGTACATAATAGGCCATTCATAATACTGGTTGACTGAATAAAACACAATATTATACCCCAGTGTTCTACTGGATACTAGAAGCATAAAGTGGGGAAAATAAAATAAGAAATTCTGGAAGCTCTATGCTCTAGAGTAGTAATGGCAAACCTTTTAGAGATGGAGTGCTGGGCCCTGCCCCCACCCCACCCCCAGACAGTGATGTGCTCATCTTCCCCAAAGATGGTATGCCATGCCTCTCCCCCACCAAGTGCCAGGCTCACCCTGTCTCCCCCTTACCCCACATGGGGAGGGAGAAAGTGTTCCCATTGGGCTGCTGGGCAGAGAGGCAGTATAAGTGAAAAAATGTCATCAGGCATAGTAGAGATGGGGAGGGGAGCTGATCAGACTGAGTGCCCACAGACAGTGTTCTGCGTGCCATCTTTGGCACCCGTGCCATAAGCTCACCATCATGCTCTAGAGTATAAGAACTTCCAGGTACAGGAATAAGTCTTATGACATTAAGTTGGAAGGCACAGGGAGTAACAGGAAAACCCCAGAATCAGGAAAAGTGCTTCTAAACACTGAAAATATATGAAAATCTGGGGCATTTAGACAGCACAGTAGATAGAGGTGCCAAGTCTGGAATTAGGAAATCCTGGGTTCAAATCTGACATTAGATACTTCCTACCTTTGTAACCCCAGGTAAGTCACTTAACCCCAACTGCCTAGTTCGTAGTACTTCTCTGCCTTAGGATAGATACTTAGCAAGAGCTTAAAAAAAAAAAGAAAATATATTAAAAACTATAAGCAGGCCCTCCAACTTCCATTTGGCACAAAGTCATGACCTGATTTCATAAGGTGGACAACATCCTCAGATGTTTAAATTCAATCTATCAGAGAACTGCTTCCAAAAGAGCATAGTTTTGATGTTTTAATGTAATTCAAGTAGAAGATAATATTTTATATGTACATTTATTCTATAATCATATTTCTCTAAAATGGTTGTAGAACAAACTTAGATTTGCCCTCTTGCTATTGGTTTGTACCAAGTATACACAACTATTCTCAGTCTACTTCCAATCAATGCCTTGGAAGCTTGGGGATTCATATCTCCAGCCAAACAACCAAGGAATGGCAAAAAGTCAAAAGTAAAGACTGCCTGGAAGATGGCTCTGATGTGGGGAGGGTGGGAAGGGGCTGGGACACTTGTGGATAAATTCTAGTAATAATTTTAAACACAAGAGAGCTACCTTCAGAGACTGAGATGGGAGAAGGGCATCTAGTCCATTTATTTCACCTAGACTCTGAGTGGCCATAAGCCTAGGTAAGTTTGAGGCTACTTTGGGGCTTCCTATCCTACATTTATGTGCCTCTATAGACAATTGAGTATCCCTGAGTAGAAGTTTTCAAGTGGTTTTTTGAATTTCAAAAGATCTGGAGGCTCCAGGACAGCTCACATATGCCAAATAGATAGTGACATGCATTAAAGAAAGCATCTATGTTAGGAATGGAGAGACACATCAAAAATAGGTATATTGAGAAAGACATTATCTGTCCTTTGTTTTTGAAGAAGACTAATGGCATCACAGGTCATGTCTTGACTTTTGAGCCAATTGGGTTTAAGTGAGGTAGAGGCACACAAAGCCATCAGCCTTCCTCTCTCTTCCCCAATCATTCTACTCCAGTGGCAGGACAAAAAGTCAAAATGATGATGGCTCAGGATGCAGTAGATGACTGACCAAGCTCTAGGCACTCCATAGCACCTACTTCAGCTGCCTTCAGGGCCACTGGAACAAACTGTTCTCATCTGCCCATTCTGCAAGTGAAATTCTTCACATGCTTGGGGTAGACATTCTCCTAATGACAGAAAGATAATTATCTGAGGGAGGAAACAATTTCAAGGAGGGCAACAACCACTTGCCCCAAAGTAGAATGAAATTAAAACAGGACTTCCAAGACAAAAGGGCCAGGAGTTGTGTTTTTGCCATCTAAGTGCTTCACTATCGTTGGACTCTTCCCCTGGATTTCATCATAATTTGAGAGGAAGGGAAGAGGAAATGTTTTGTAACCTTGAAATTTTAATAAATGCTTTTGATAAAAGCTTTTTTAATCTACTGGCTGACTGTTAATGGGAGGCATTCTGATCAGGGGTCAGGAGTTACAGTATAAATAAAGCCTCCTATACTTACTCTTAAAACCTTGAGAGCAGTTAGCTGCTCTTTAGGGAACCCAGCAGGCAAGATGAATGAAAGTAGGGTGAGTAACCACAGATGGAGTATTATATTTCAATTCAACATGCTGCCAAACATATGAAGAAATATGTTTAAAAATATATTTAGAAACATGGTTCCTCTTCTCAAGGAGCTTAACAATATAGTACAATCTTTGCTTTAATATTCCTGTTCCATAAAGTAGAGGATAGTTATATTCTTAACACTGAGGAAATTTTTCCTATTAAAAAAATAATTTGATAAAAAATCCATTTACTAGTTTTTAAACCCTTCATTTCCATCTTGGAATCAGTATTGATTCCAAAGTAGAGGAGTGTTAAGAGCTAGGCAATGAAGGTAAAATGGCTTGGCCAGGGTCACACCACTAAGATGTGTCTAAGGCCAGTTTAGAATCCAGGACCTCTCATCTCTAGGTCTGGCTCCTCAAGCCACCTAACTGCCCCCTACATAACTGTTAATACTTTGTTTTTTAGGTATATCTTATAATATAGTTCAAATGAGATTAAGGATATACTTAACAGGGTTCTTTCTGGGCTGAGAATAAAGAATAAAGATTGACCTTGAGGGTTCTGGTCAATAGGCTTAGTGCAGTGATGGCAAACCTTTTAGAGACCAAGTGCCCTAACTGCAACTCTCACACTGCATGTGAGCCCCACACCTTATACCAGACAGTAGAGGGAGGAAGCGCTTCCATTGGGCTGCTGGGCAGAGAAGTGAGGCATGGGAGAAATGTTCTCAGGTACATGTGGAGAGGGGGAGGGAATCAGCCCCCTCTGGCATGCATGCCATAAGTTCCACCAACACAGGCTTAGTGTAAAACTATAGGCAGTTTGAGAGCACTTAAATTCTCTTAAGGCCCCATTTCCATTCTTTGCTGTTTGACTTTGCCCTAGAGCCTTGGCAAGGGTTACACACAGGATGAACAGCAGTAGCTGACATTTCTATAGTGTTTTCTAGTTTTCAAAATGTTTTCCTTGCAACTGAGCACAGGCAATGTGGGGTCTTACCAGAGCAGAGTAGATCTATCACCTCCTTCATTCTGGATGCTGAATCTCTTATGTAGCATAAGCTACATCAAAAAATAGCATTTTTGAGAGGTCATATCACAGGCTAATTCATATTAACCTTGAAGGTGGAAGTCCTTTTTTTATCCCCAAGTAAAGTCAACAAGTATCTATTTAGCAGCTACTATATGTCAGGTACTATGCCTTACAACTGTTATCTCATTTGGACTACTCAATGACCCTAAGAGGCGGCTGCTATTGAGTGGGAGCGAGGAGGTAGGTAGAACTGGAGCAGCTCAAGATCAGGGAAATCAGCATCAGTATGTCAGCTGTAGGAAGAGGAGAGCATCTTGCTTGGGGCAACCAAAATGGTCCCTTTGGCTAACCCAGTTCAAGTGTAAACATCAAGATTCTAACCAAAGGGAGGATGGGAAGGCAAAACCTTCTTTAGTAGATAATATTCTTTAAACTATGGGAAATGGTCTAAAAGGCTGACAAAGCCCTTTAAATAAACTCATAGGATGTACATTGCACAGAGCAACCCTATAATTTTCTCAAGGTCTAAAACCAAGTAGTGATGCTCTAGAGCTATGGCATTTAAAAAGCTATCCACAGAGCTCATTTCTTTCTGTGTAGATTAAAAATAAAACAAACAAACAACCCCACCACCATTTTAGCTGAGACAAAGAAAGAAACTATTTTAAAACCTTGATTCTATGATTGCACCCGTAGGACATCCCACATTTCCATCACATTAGAGAGGACTGAAAAGAAGATCTTAACTTCTCTTATCAGAGATGGGAGAAGATGGCATGACCAGAACCTATCTAAAGTTTTTCTCAAGGACTGCCTGACCATGTTATATGCTTTGGAGAGAAAAAAAAATCAAGAAGAAAGTCAGGGGAATCCCTAACTATCCTTTCCTTTCCTTCTCTTTTCTCCCTCCTCCCCATATATATAGAGAGAGTACATTTTGAGGAAAAGTCACTGCGACTACTGCTGTAGGCACTGTGGTTTAATGGAAGGATTACTGGATTTGGAGTTAGAGGACCTAGGTTCAACCTCTGCATCTGCCACTTACTGCTGATGTAACTGTGGACAAGTCATTTAACTTTACTGGGCCTCAGTTTTCCCATCTACAAAATTATGAAGTTGTTCTTAATAAGCTTGTGAAACTTATCTATGAAGTTTAGACAAGTTATGACCAAGTGTGAGTGGAAGACATCATTATCAGAAAAGTGAAATCATATATCAATCAAATCCTTGAGAAAATGATACATGATCGATTCCATTTTCAATCAGATTATAATATCATATTTGAGGTACTATGGGTTTCATCAGCAGTTTGCTGATTTTCCAATACCGATTACAATTTTAAAAAAATCCTCAAATTTCTAAAAGCTCCCAACTGCTTAAATTGACACTGATAGAACCGGTTATTTTTTGGATGAGATAAACAGGACAGGTTATTACCTTCTCTGCTGGATGAGTTGGTCACAAACTCCAAAGAGTTTTATGCCTCCAAATGAGGCATGAAAATTAATAATGAGCACTCAGTGGAGAAGTATGGGGGGGGGAGGGGGGTTTCTGCCTATTTCTT